>NW_005843243.1:36690-56127 GCF_000455745.1 Alligator sinensis | reverse complement strand
GGAGACTTATTGAGGGGTGGGTCTAAATTATGCCAAGGAGGCCCCTTAGGTCTGTGGACTAAGGGAGGCTTCCTAATCAGCCCCTGACTTGGGGAAGTGCCCCAAGTGCTTATACTGGGTCTAGTACCCATTGGACGATCAGGCCTGTGTTTTCCAAGGTGCGCAGAGCCAGAAGTGAGTCCAGAGCCTTGGATGGTGGCAGCGGGAACCCAGGCTAGCGGGTGTGCTCCAGGGAAGGGGTCGGCCGGACGGGAGGCACCCCAAGGGAGGCACTCGGAGCCTGGAAGGTGGTCGGGCGCAGGGAGGTGGGCGGCTCAACGCAGGAGCGCCCCCTACTGGCCCGCCACAGGTATCACCTTCCTTGCTCAAGTCCCTGACACTGGTTTCTACTAAACACCAACAGAGATGCCGAGGAGTGTCAGCAGCTGGAAGCTGCAGCCTGATTGATACATTGAACAGCTGTGGATGCATTAAGGGAAGGAGCATGGAGCTGAGGGGTTTGGACACCCTTCAGTCTGACTTGGAGCATTTCCCCTGGAGGAGAAATATAAAAAAAGCATCAGTTATGGGTGTAAGCATTTGTGACCCTGTGCACACATACTAAAATACCTGAGTCATAATCATGTCTCTTGCACGGTTTGGTACAGGGCAGAATCAAGGTGTGACCAGTGTCCTCCCTGTGTATTCCCATTTGCTAGCACTGTTTTGTGTCCTTGCGCATTTATTTATGGTTTCTCTGGGTGCATAATGCTTGTTATTGCTCTAAGCATCCTGGTGTGTATTTCAGCCCAAAATGCTGAGATGAACTTTAATCCTCAACTCTTGGGATATCTGCAAAACATCCCTTTTGTCACTGGCAAGAATATCTTTGCACATCACAAGCAGCATGTGCATGTTCTGAGGTATGTGCACGTGTGGATATGCATGTGGGTGTGCAGTGTCTTCACTTCCCTACATACCTGTTTATGGCCAAACTGTTTCCAGTTGACAATATTTATGGTCAGGGTGAAAAAACATATCTTCCTGCCCTAATGGCTCAGGCCCCACTGTGCAAATTTTTGGACATTTCATAGTGGAAACGGCACCTAGGATGAGAGCTCTGGGTGGTTCCAGATCAATCCCATTCTGGCACAGGCTCTCCCAGGTTCTCCTCTGTAAACTACCCATTGTAATATAATAAAAGGCTTAGTCTGTTTGTCTGTCCGTAACACTTTTGGGCAACTGCGCATGTGTAGTTTTAAACTGGCACCTTTCTGTGTCCCAGCACAGAGACAAAAATGGTGCAAGTTTAAAACTGGCTTTTGTAGTTGCTTCTCTGCAGCCAGGAGAGACCCTTCCCCAATGCGGGGGGGCAGGGCAGGTTGGGGTCGGGCCGGCCAGGAGTGCCGCGCAGTGCCACATGGGGGGGTAGGGGTGCAGGAACTGCACTGTGCTGCGCAGCAAGGCAGGCAGTGGTGCTGGGGGGTCCACAGCCCCCATTATTTACCTGACCCCCCAGAGCCACCCCTCCCAGCACTGCTACCTACACTAGAGGAGGTGCAGGGCTCCTGGCCTGAGCCATCCCAGCCCATGCATGTGTGTGGCTGCAGGGACACAGCAGCTCCCTCCCAGACAGAGCAACAGGGGTTGGGGAGCGAGGGAGCTCCTGGTGCCTGGGCAGGAGAAGGGGAAGGGGCTGCCTCAGCATGATGGAGGGGGAGGGAGGGAGGAGGTCCTTGGAGGGGAAGAGGGGTGTGCGTACGTGTGTCTCTGTGTGCGTGTGTGCATGTGTATGTGCTCATCCCTGTGCGTGTGTGCTCATCTGTGTGTACGTGTGCATCTGTGTGTCCTGTGTGCATCTGCATCCATTGGTGGCACATAGTGGGTGCACGCAAGTGCATGTGCACCCCCTGAGATTGGCCGTGCACCCCCTGGAAGTGCCAGCTGTGAAACCAGAATTGCCGGTGGAAGTGCGCTTCTGGTTCCACTGGTTCTGCTGCTGGTGGTTCTGGGCTCGGTGATTGGCACCAGTTGCCCACGTCTGCATCTGTGTCTGTGTGTGCATGCCAGGGCATCTGTATGCATCTGCTTCTGTGTGAGTATCTGTGTGTGTGTGTCTGTGTGTGCATCCATGCATCTCTGTTCATGGCAGGGAGAGTGTATTTGTGTCTGTGTGTCCATGTGCAGAGAGTGAGTAGAGTGTGCACCCATCTGCGTGTGTGCATACATGTGGTATGCATGCATGTGTCTGTTCATGGCAGGAGGGAGAGTGTGTTTGTGTCTGTGTCCATGTGCAGAGTGAGTGAATAGAGTGAACGCCTATCTGTGTGTGTGTGTGTGTGTGCATGTGTGTGTGTGTGAGTGAATATGCATGTGTGAGTGTGCATTCATGTGTCTGTGTACATGACAGGGAGAGTGTGTTTGTCTCTGTGTGTCCATGTGCAGAGAGTGAGTAGAGTGCGCACCCATCTGTGTGTGTGCGTGTGTGTGCATGCATGTATCTGTGTGTGCATGTGTCTGTGTGTGTCTGTGTTCATGGCAGGAGGGAGAGTGTGTTTGCATGTCCATGTGCAGAGTGAGTGAGTACAGTTCACACCAGTCTATGTGTGTGTGTGTATTTGTCTGTGTGTGTGCAGGTGTGTCTCTGTGTGCATGTATGTGCCAGAGTGTGTGCACACATGAGTATGCATGCATTTGTCTGTGTTCATGGCAAGAAGAGTGTGTTTGTCCATGTGCAGAGAGTCAGTGAGTAGAGTGTGCACCTGTCTGCATGTGTCTGTGTTCATGGCAGGGAGAGTGCGTTTGTGTCTGTATGTCTATGTGCAGAGAGTCAGTGAGTAGAGTGCACACCTGTCTGCTTGTGTGCCTATGTCTGTGTATATGTGCATGTGTCAGTGCATGTGCATGTGTGAGTGTGTGTGCATGTTTCTGTGTTCATGGCAGGAGGGAGAGTGTGTCTGTGTGTCTGTGCAGAGTGAGTACAGTGCATGCCTGTCTGCATGTGTGCGTGCGTATGTCTGTGTGTGCAGGTGTGTCTCTGTGTGCATGCATGTCCCAGAGCATGTGCAAGTGTGAGTTTGTATGCACGTGTCTGTGTTCATGGCAGGGAGAGTGTGTTTGTGTCTGTATGTCCATGTGCAGGGAGTCAGTGACCCAAATATCTTCCCCAGAGTTGCCCCTCGGCTGCGCTGGTGCCAGTGACAGTCAGGCGATGTTTGTGCACCTGCTGCACATCCCAGCTCTGCCTCACTGGTCACCACCTTATCCATGCTCAGTTCTTTGACCTCCACGTAGGTTCAGACAAGGGTTTTTCCTGGAAAGAACCTGGGAATGAACTCCTGCCTGCTTTCAAACTAGTGACAAAGCTCCCATTGTCATCCCTGGACCAAGATTTCCCCAGGTGGGGTTTTGCCCTCCCAACTGGGGTTTGCCTTAATCCTCAGGAGAGGTATCAGCTTTCAAGGCATGTCAGAGGCTGGAAGATGCAGGATCTGATGGCCCCCCTGCCCTGCTCTCTGTGCCATTGTTTGCCCTGTGCAGAGACAGGGAGAAGGGTTGGTGACACAAGGTCAGTCTGACCTGGAGAGACGGCTCCTGCGGATGTCTGTGCCTTGTTGTGTCCCGCTCAGGAGTGTGAGGTTGAAGTGCCAATGCACTCTAGTGTATGCTGCTGCCTTACTCCCTCCTGACACTCCTGGTGCCACGCCACTCCTTCCTGCCTTGATTTCATCTCCTTGTTTGACCCTCAACCCTGGTGCAACACCCTGGACTAAAGCTCCACGGATGGCCTCAGGGTCCTTTCCTTTTTCATACCTGCCCCATGGACTTGATTACCCTTCCCTCTTCCAGATTCCCACATCTTCTTCCATGCCTAGTTTTCAGAAACCTGGCTCCTGTTTCCTGCCAGTCCCTCTCCCTCCTCCCTCCTGCCTTGAGCAGAGCAAACAGGAGCCTGGTGGGGACCATGGCCCCTGGGGAGAGCTGTGCAGTGACAGAGATATGGGCAGAGCCCAGGAGGCATCTGTGACCCTGTGGCTATGAGCAGATGTGGTCTGTAACCCCTGCAGAAGGGGAGGGGAGTGGCTGCTGGGGACAGCTGAGCCCTTATGGTGGGATCTGACTTTTGCAGGCTCTTGCAGTGATGCAAAGGAGGTACCAAGCTGTAAATAGAGGTTAAAGATACAAGGGTTTATTTGACATTGCTCCAAGCCCCTGTAAATGTCACTGTTACACCATCACAGCTGACATTGGTACTTTAACGAAATCTAATTCAGCTGGGTGTTGGCTACAGTCAAGGCTGGACTTCAACTGGGGTGTGCCGATCCTCCTGCTAGGAGCAAAGCCAGAGGTTCTTGGCTTGAGGGTTTTGCACCTCTGCTCCAGGTCAGACCAGTCACCACATTTGGGGTCAGATTGGTATGGACTGTGGGGGTTTTTCCTCCCTCTGTAGCAGGGTGTGTGGCCGTCTACCTGGAACCTCTTGAACATATAATATTGACAACCTTTTAGGAGGACATTGGCTGCCTTAGTTCCCCTGCTTTACCTGTGGCAGATTAGTGTGTTAGGTCTGTGTTGTGTCTGGGTTGATGCTCATATGTAGAGTTTAGCTGATGGATTGTACAGGATGGTTTGGATAGGGATGATCCTGCTTCAGGCAGGGGGTTGGACTAGATGACCTGTTCTGGGCATCAATAACCAGTGACCAGACTCAGAAAAGTTTATGCTGGTCTACATCATTGTGAGAGGGTGCCCTGCCCAGTGAGCTCCAGCTTCTTTACCTCCTTGACCAGGACAGCATCATTGCTCCCTAACCCCATCATCACCCAACTGGGACATGAACACACAGAGCAGGTGAGACCCTTGGGATATGTCTGCCATCAATGGCCCCAGAGTAGTCCATGCCAGACCCACTGCCACTGACCTGGCTGGGACCCAGAGCCCAAGGGGAGCCTCCACAGTGAAGAAGTTGAGGGGTTTGTCCAGGTTTCTCTGCTCCAGATTACAGAGCTGCTGCCAGTGCTGGAACTGATGTTAGAGGTGATGGCACTGTTCTGACCAGGAGACCCTGGGAGGGATTCTGGAGGCTGGGTCACAGTGCACAGGTCATGAGAGCTGTATGTATTTACTTGGCAGGGGTGGGCTGTGAGCACTGGAAAGGTTTTGACAGTGTCACTGGACACAGAGCTGCTGTAGCAGAAATGAACTGATGCTTGGGGAGGATTTTGTGCTGGTCTGCATCACTGTGAGAGGCCATTCCTAGTACTGTTGATAGTAAGGGTCTCCCAGAAGCATCCGCCTCCACCCTGTGGATGGTGAAAGTGAAGTCAGTGCCAGAGCCACCACTGCTGAGCTGGTCTGGGATCCTGGGGCGGGGGGGGGGGGGGCAGGAGGACACATTTGAAACATGGTCCTAACAACTACTCATACCAGGCCATGTTGCTGCTGCAACTGTATGCACCAGCTTTGCAGGTGCTGGTGGCTGTGTCTCCTGCAGACCCTGCCAGGGATGGTGGAGCCGGAGTCAGCACAGTGTCTCTGCAGATGCTTGCATATGAAATTAAAACAACCCTACCCAACTTCCCAGGGGAGGACCTGGTAGTCAGAGGATTAGCATCAGCTGCAGGAGGATTTTGAGACTGAATCTTTATAAAGCCAATAACATTCAAGTGACTTTTGAAGCCTCAGCACCTGCTATGAAGAAAGGGCATCAGGTTGTTTGATGAGCAGCCCATGGTGTGTGTTGCAGCCTGATAGATGAGTGTTGGCCCTGTACATTCACATCCCCCCAGACACGCATTCACTCTGCACAAGGACAGCCAGCTGCCAGAGCAGCGCAGGGTGTGACAGCATCTTGGAGCTGAGGCCTGGCAGGTGAGGAGCAGTGCCCAGGCAGTGCGACACTGGGACACGGGGTAGTTATAACTCTGAGTCAAGGAAATGAGGCAAGCACCTGGTCAGTATGCACATTTGATGTTTATGCAAACAGCCTCTCCCTGTGTACTAATGCCAGGGGGGCACGATTGCTGGAACAGCCCTTGCTTCAGCTGTTTCAGGAGCCTGGAATGACAAGGGCAGGAGCTTGTCTTGGCTGGGCTGGTGCCAGGCCAGCCTGCTTGGAGAGGAGGCGCTCAAGGTGTGCGGAGTAGTGATAGAATTTGTAGATGTGCCCTAAGAGGAGACGGGGGGTGTTAGGAATTGAGATTTGGGCCCATAAGCTAGAAACAGATGTCAGGGGACCAAAGTGGATCAGCTCTGTGTGGACATGATTGCACTGGAGATTTGAACTGAGGGGAGAAGTGTTGTGTGAAGAGTTGTAAATTCAAGTAGCAAAAGGCCCTGCTATAATGGCTGCAAGAAGCAGCTGGTGCCGGGAGCAGCAGAACCTGATCAGAGCATGGAGGTTTTGTATTGGGCTGTAGCACTGTGCGAGGGGAATCCCAGTTCTGCTGACAGTAATAATCTCCAGCATCCCCAGCTTCTACCCGGCTGATGGTGAAAGTGAAGTCGGTGCCAGACCCACTGCCACTGAACCGGTCGGGGACCCCGGAGGGACGGCTGTTTGTGCCATAGAGCAGCAGCTTTGGAGCCTGCCCTGGTTTCTGCTGGTACAAGTGCATGCTGCCACTGCCACTGGAGCTGGTTTTGCACTTGATGGTGACTGTTTCTCCTGGGGACACAACCAGGGACTCTGGAGTCTGATTGATGAGGATGTCCACACTGGAATCTGCATAGGAGAGAAATAAGGAAAAGAAAGCTGGACAGTTATAATGAAAATAATGACCAGCTGAAGGATATGGGACTTTTTTCATCTATAATTTTTTTGTGAAACTTTAATTGTTTTTATAGATCTGGAGACAGAGAATGGCATTAGGAGTGGTTTGTACTCCATGCTGAGTAGAATCAGCATCTAGACCTTGGAAACTACTGACAGCTTGGAGGTGCTCCCTCCCTGCTGCTGCCCTTACCCTTTGCCCAGAGCACGAGGAGCCAGAGGAGCTGAGTCTGCCACAGCATCTTGCTGCTTCTGCACCGACTGACACGGAGCTGAGAGACACCAAGTGTTAAACCAGCCCCTTTATAGCTGCTCCCCAGAGCAGGGCGCTGCCCCTATGCAAAGCAGCAGCTCTATATAAATGCACGCTCCCTGGGCCCAGGGCAGAGCCTGCAGGGCAGGGGCAGACACAGCCCTGCTCTGTGCTGATGCCGTTGCTGACAGCAGTGTCTCTGCGCAGGGATCAGGACAGTGTGTGGGTCTCTCACTCCACGCCCGACTCTCATCTTCCCCAGCAGTGTCACAAAGGTGCAGCCCCATTGCCTTCATCTTCACATGCTGCTCGTACCTCTGCTGACCCCCGGCTCTGCCGCACCGGTGACCATCTCCATCACTATACGGTGTCACCCCACAAGGGCTCAGACAGAAGTTGTCACTGGGTTAAACTGGGAGTGATCTCTGTGTTCCCTTCAAGTCAGTGGCAAAACTCCCGTGGCCTCAGGGTGAGACTGACACCAGGGGACTTTCACCTCCACACTCCCATCCCTCACGCTGGTCACCACTAAACACCAGTGGAGATTTCCATTTGTACTGGGGCTGGAAGCTGCCGGCCCTGCTGCCCTGTCCTGTGCTGGGTGTCACTGTTTCTAAATAGAAAGTTTTGAAACATAGACAGATGTGAGGCCCCTGTGCACTGACAGGCTGGTGTACTTCAAAATTGCTGGAGCGGTACAGAGCAGCTGTGCTTTTAATGTGAGGGACAGAAAAACAAGTGCAGCTGTTGTGTGGGTTGTCATCTAGGCCCCCTCTGGGCACTGTCCAGCCTCTATTACTGCCCCCCTGGTAAAGTTTTGTCATCCTGTCTCCTGATGTGGAGAACTAGGACTCTGTGATCACTCCCCATCACCCTTTCTTTTCCAAAAACAAGATGAGATGGCATCGCATCACAAATCATTACTATATATCGTCACTATAGCCCTTAGCACTGTGGCGGGCCAGTAGGGGGCGCTCCTGCGTTGAGCCGCCCACCTCCCTGCGCCCGACCACCTTCCAGGCTCCGAGTGCCTCCCTGGGGTGCCTCCCGTCCGGCCGACCCCTTCCCTGGAGCACACCCGCTAGCCTGGGGGTCCCGCTGCCACCATCCAAGGCTCTGGACTCACTTCTGGCTCTGCGCACCTTGGAAAACACAGGCCTGATCGTCCAATGGGTGCTAGACCCAGTACAAGCACTTGGGGCACTTCCCCAAGTCAGGGGCTGATTAGGAAGCCTCCCTTAGTCCGCCGACCTAAGGGGCCTCCTTGGCATAATTTAGACCCACCCCTCAATAAGTCTCCACACCGGTCACAAAGGAGAACTTTATTGATTACAGGGGTAGGGCGGAAACAGGGTAAAAGGTAGAGCAATATCAAGGAAATCTTACAGGAATATCAAAGGAACCCCATCGAGCAAACCGGGGTGGCTGAGTTAGCCGTTTCAACACGAATCCGAGTTACTGAAGCTAAATATCTAATCGGATCTCTAGTAGATTACTCACTCGCATCATCCAGAGGTGCTTGTTGTTTCCTCTGGAGGCAGGGCACTCTTGCAGCAGCAAAGCATCCCTGGCTACCTGGGCCCGCGCGCAGGGCCGGGTCTTTCCCCCCCTGCCCAGGTGACCAGAGCATCGCCTCCCAGGTGCCAGGCTTTTGTCTGCATACAAGGAGCGAGATCCCCGCTGTGAGAGATTCAACAGCAGCCTCTCGGGCTGGCTGAGACAGATCTCTGGAGAGGGGCACCGACGGGGCATTTCTGCCACAAGCACCATTTCCACTGCTAACTCCTCCAGAAGCACATACATTATACAATTATTAATGAATGTCTATAGATCACATCTCTGAGGAGGTCTGCTTGGTCTCCTGACTGTGCTCTCACAAGTGCAGAGATCCCTCCTCCAACGGAGCTCTGGAATCATTTTGTTGAGGTGGGAGATACTGAAGATGATCCATATTTCTCTGGAGGAGGCCCTTTGGAGTCTCATCTAAGTAGGATCCAGGTGTGGTTACCATACTGTGAACAGCCGCACACATCTGGGAACGTTGGCATCAAACTCCATCCCTTGATAGCATCTCCAGGAGTTGTTTTGCTCCCTTCCTAGTGCTGCAGTTTTAATTCAGCATCTCATTTCTTAAAGTCTTTCAGGTTGGGCCATCCAGGGTTAAGCTGTATCGGTGCCATAGGTAGAGGTGTTCTCCCAAGCAGTTCAGCTGGAGAGAGTCCTGGGGCAGGTGACTGCCAGGGCTGGGGGGTGGGGTTTGGGGGCTGTGGCAAGAGCCAGTGGGGCAGGATGGGGGTGTGTGGGTGGGGGCTGAGGGCAGCACTGTACTTAGACTCCTGGTGGCCCTGGGTGAGCTTTTAGTGCCAGGCCCCTCTTTGCCAGAGATAATGATAATAATAAGAATAAAAATTACCATTTTTGGGACCCCTTTCTGTTCAGGCTGCCCAGTTCGCCCATGCCTGTGTCTGGCCCTGGCTGAGGGAGCAGGGAGGTCTCCATGGGAAGCCCCGCCTGGAGAGTCAGTCCAGCCCAATGGCACATCGACCGGGAGCTGTGTGCCATCAGGCCAGGTGGGAAGCTACACATGGAGGCATGGAGTTGCCAACCATCAGACCAGGCAGGCACCTTCATGGGCGGCTTCCTGCTGGAGTGCTGGAAGCCCCAAGTGGAGGCACGAAGCCCGCCTAACCCAATGGCGTGTAGCTCCTGCCTGCAGTGCCGCAATCCACATGTGCTGGCACAGAGCCAGGCTGGTCTGGTTTGAAGGCATGTGCCAGCAGGTCTGGCAGCTCCATGCCAGCATGTGCAGGCCCTGGGACTCAGCCAGAGGTGCTTGCTGCCAGGGGATCTGCCTGCCACAGCCATAGAATCAGAGAATCAGAGAAGTTGGGTCGGAAGGGACCTTGTAGATCTTCAGGTCCGACCCCCTGCCTGTGCAGGAAGAAAACTGGGCTCAAATGAGCACCCTGAGGGCTGCTGCTGAGCCACCGGTGGTGGGGGAAGTGCACCACAAACCCCACAACCCCCCACACTTTCACAACTGCACTACAAACACCACACCTGCCCATAAACCCCACAAACACCCTCCCACACCTTCACAAATCCCCTCCCACACCCCCCAGCCAACCATACAAAGTACTTGCATATATTTCTAAAGAAGGTTCAAATAGTGTTATATTTAGTTTAATTTGTAAAAAAAAAAAAACAAAGAAAAAAAAGAAAGAAATTACATTTGCATAGTTTTGAATTTTTCTGTGCATCATTCCCTGGAGTGTAGAGAGTGGTCTCAGCAGGAGCTCTGATTTTCCATGATGAAAAACCCAAAATTAAATGCAGAAATATATAGGTACAGTAAAATCTCTGTCATCTGGCATTTTACAAGCTGGAATTCTCTATTCACTGGCATTTCTGGCCAGGCGGCTAGTAGGGCCTACTGCAATCCTATTGGCCTCCTTGGGGATTTACAGGCGTTACCATTGTGTTGTTCTTTTGTGTGATGGTTGTTGGTTTTCCTGGGTTCATATTGCTTGTTCCTGGTCTAACCTCCCTGGTGTGTCTTTCAACCCAAGTTACTGGGTTGCACTAGAAACCTGTTTCTTGGATATGTACAAAACCTCTCTTCTGCCACAGAACGGTCATTTTCCCCTTAAAGGCAGCATGTGTGTGTGAGTGCATGTGCGAGTACATGCATGGGCTAAAGTGTGTGCATGTGAGTATAGACACAGATATGTCTATTTTCCTTTCAGCCTGTCCAGTTAGTTCCAACCTGGCTCCAATCCCCAATTTTTAGAGTGACAGTAAAGAAGAACGAAGCTCCCCTGCACTGACAGCCTAGGCCCTCCTGCTGTGTGTAATGCACTGGTTTCAGCATGGAAATGGCCCCTCTGGTGAGACTATTGGAGCTCTGGTTGTTTCCAGACTCATCCCACCCCAGTGCAGGCTCTCCCAGGTTCCCCTCTATAACCTGCCCATTGGTCCTTATGCTCTTTGGGACAGAGAGCATAATGTTGTGCCCGTCTTCAAGAAGGGGAGGAGAGAGGACGCAGGGAACTACAGGCCAATCAACCTGATCTCAATCCCAGGAAAAATCCTTGAAAAATTTCTCAAGGAGTCCATATGCAATAAGCTAGTAGAAGGCACAAGTCTGAATGACAGCCAGCACTGTTTTGTCATGGGTAAGTCAGACTCATGTCTGACTAACTGAATCTCGTTCTACAACCAGGTTACTCACTACCTGGATAAGGGAGATGAGATTGACATAATTTATTTGGACTTCAGGAAGGCCTTTGACTTGGTGTCCCATGAGGTTCCCAGGGTACAACTAAGGACCTGGGGGACATAGTTAACCATACAATTAATATGAGCCAATGCTGTGATGCTCCAGTTAGCATAGCAAACAATATGCTGGCTTGCATCAACCAATGCATCTCAAACAAAACTAAAGAAGTTATTCTCCAGCTCTACTCGGCATTGGTGAGGCCACAGCTGGAGTACTGCTTCCAGTTCTGGGGTGCTGCAGTTCAAGAAGGATGTGGAGACTCTTGAAAGAGTCCAGAAAAGAGCCATTCATATGATTAGATGCCTGAAGAGCAAGCCATACGAGGAAAGGATGACAGATATGGGACTATTCATCCTAGAAAAGAGAAGATGTCAGGGGGATTTGATGGCACCTTACAAATATATTAGGGGAGCAACTATTCCCCAAACCACTCCAAGATAAAACCAGGAGCAATGGTCATAAACTCCTAGAAGGTTTCAGACTGGATATAAGGAAAAACTTCTTCACAGTGTGTGTGACCAGACTCTGGAATAGACTCCCAGCGAGGGTGGTACAGGCACCTACCCTGGAGATCTTCAAAAGGAGACTGGACACACACCTTGCTGGGGTGGTTTGACCCCCAGACATCTTTTCTACCCAGAGCAGGGGTGGGCTGGACTCGATGATCTCACAAGGTGCCTTCCAGCCCTAAACTTCTGTGAATCTGTGACCTATGGTCTGACCCTGTAATTGGGCAGTCTTATTGTGGCGGGCCAGTAGGGGGCGCTCCTGCCTTAAGCCGCCCACCTCACAGCGCCCAACAACCTTCCAGGTTCTGAGCGCCTCCCTGGGGTGCCTCACGTCTGGCCGACAGACCTAAGGGGCCTCCTTGGCATAATTTAGACCCACCCCTCAAGAAGTCTCCCACACGGGTCACAAGGAGAACTTTATTGATTCAGGGGGTAGGGTGGAAACAGGGTAAAAGGTAGAGCAGTGTCATAGGAATATCAGAGGAATCCCATAGAGCAAACCAGTATGGCTGAGGTAGCCTTTTGATCTCGCATCTGAGTTACTGTAAGCTAAATATCTAGTCGGATCTCAAGTAGCTTACTCACATGCATCGTCCAGAGGTGGTTGTTGTTTCCTCTGAAGGCAGGGCACTCTTGGAGCATGCGGTGATGAGGAGAGAGCCAGGTTCAGATGGTGAGGCTCCTCTCTCAGTTTCAGATTCACCTGGATGACCGCATGGCTAATGGCTGCCCTTCTTCCTGGACCGGGCCTTTAAATAACCTTTCTGACCTCAGCAGCCTGGTCCAATGGAAGCTGCCAGTGCTGGCCACTAGCCAACCAATTTAAAAAGCATCACTGGTCACCTGGGCCGGTGAGCGGGGCTTTTCCCTCCCCCTCCCCAGGTGACCAGAGAATCCACATCCGAGGCACCAGGCTTTTGTCATGTAGGCAGGGAGGAAGATCCCCCTCCCTGAGGAATTCAACACCAGCCTCTCACGCCTGGCAGAGACAGATTTCTGGGGAGGGACACAGACGGTGGCATTTCTGCCACACTTATATTCTTATATTCTGGGACATGGAAGATGTGGAGTTGAAAAGGTTTTGGTTGAGTGGGACCTAAATCCCAGGTCTCCCTTTTCCTGGAGAATGGTCTCAACTTGGATGATCTGTAAATGTGGTTGGAAACACAGCCACTGCTGTGACAATGTTGGGTTGCAACGTAGCATCAAATATGTTAAGGATGTTTGGTGCCATCTTGGATCACTTTGAACATGAAGATCTGGGCACTTCTACAAGCATAGGTTAAATTGTAGAAGTACAAGGAATGAGGTGTCTTGGTGAAATCTCAGCTGTTTCTTAGTGTCTGATGTGATCTTCCTTAGTGCCTGAAACACCTAGTAATGGGGTAAATACCAAGAAACACCTGAAGAGTGTTGTGGCCATGAACCACCTTGGGATCACCTTTTTATTACCATAGTTGACTTTTTATTACCATAGTCATTAGCATAGTTGACTCAGGATGAACACAAATTATCCATGTGATGAAATTATGTGTATTTATACTTTGAAAGGTGGCCAGCCCATCTTAGCTGTGCCAGTTTCAGTAGGGTGTGGATACTGGGGAGTGCTGACCTTCAGGGCACTTCGGTGTCTGGAATCCTGTCCTGCCACTTGATCTCTAGTATCTTTCACAGGCAGCACAGGTGGAAGTAGTTTAGTTTCTTGGCATGATGCTGGTAGACGGTCCAGGTTTTGCAGGCATAAAGGAGGGTTGGGAGAACGGTGGCTTTGTAAATCTTCAGTTTTTTTGGCATTACGATACCTCTGTGGTCCCAGACTGACTTATGGATTCTGCCGAAGGCCATGCCAGCTTTTGCTATCCTCGTGTTGACTTCATTGTCAATGTGAACAGCATGGGAGAGTGTGCTGCCTAGATAAGTGAATTTGTTGACCGTCGACAATTGTTGGCCATTAACGGAGACTTGTGGTTCCTGGGGTGTCATGCCAGGCACAGGTTGAAACATCACTTTGGTCTTCTTCACGTTGATGATGAGTCCAAAGTTGTCACAGGTTGATGAGAATAGGTCCATGGACCATTGCATGTCAGCCTGTGCGCCTGTGCATAACGCACAGTCATCAACGAAGAGGAAGTCACAAAGCATGGCTGTCTGGACTTTGGAGCTCACTAGGAGCCTTCACAGGTTGAAGACGGCTCCGTCAAAATGGTGCCTTATCCCCATACCAAGGTCATCATCTTGGAAAGCATCCAACAGCATGGCAGAGAATACCATGCTGAAGAGGGTAGGTGCAAGCACACAGCCCTGCTTGATGCCATTTGTGACTGGAAAGGGGTTAGAGTATTTGCCATTCGCAAGGATGCATGCCATCATGCCATCATGGAACTGTTGAATCATACTGATGAATTTTCCAGGGCATCCATACTTCTTCATGATTTCCCAGAGGACTTCACAGTTCACTGTGTTGAAGGCTTTGGTTAGGTTGATGAATGTAGGAGATTGACATTCTGTTCCTGGCACTTTTCTTGAAGTTGCTGCACCGCAAACACCATGTCACACCAACGGGTGCACCAGAGTTTGCGTGGGAGTTTGTGAAGCAGGGCACACAGAAGGGGCCTGAACTCCAAGTGTTGGCAGATTCAGATGCAGACTTTAGGTGAGTGGAAAAGGAAGAGTCTTTCAATGGGGGTTGTGACATGGAGCGCAGCCAAGGACCCTGGCCTGGCGCTGCATCCCACCTGGGGCTCCTCTGAGGCCTCCACCCAGGCAGGGCCCTTGGATGGGTCAGCAGTGCCCTGGCCCCTCATCTGTAGCGGTTATTTGGCAGGACCCCTGGAGCCTGGAGGTGGTGGGCGGGCCAGGAGTCCCCTCATGTGTGCCCCCCCATGTGTGCCCAGCTTGAGGCTCTGGAGGGGCAGGTGAGCCAACTCCAGGTAGAGGTTAGCAGGCTGCAGGGGATCAGGGCTGCTGAGGATGAGATTGATGGGTACTTTCATTTTCTGCAGGATTGGATACTTGGTGGAGAAACAACGCAGGAGAGACCTGATGCAGACGAATGGAAGACAGTCGCCTCCAGAGCCAGACATTGTACTGCTGAGACAACTGGGAAACAGATATGAGGCCCTGGCAGCACTGGAGGAGAGTGCAGAAGAGGAAGCCACAGCCACCATCATGCCATCAGCAGGCAAGCAGAGGAAGAGACATTGGGTCATCATGGTGGGTGACTCCCTTCTGAGAGGAACGGAGGGAGCCATCTGTCACCCAGATCCCATGGCAAGGAAGGTATGCTGCTTGCCCAGAGCCTGGATCTGGGGCATCACTGTGAGGATTCCTGCCCTCATCCAGCCCTTAAACTACTATCCCATGGTCCTCATCCATGTGGGCACAAATGATGTGGCCAGGAGTAGTTTGGACTGTATCATGAGTGACTAAAGGGCTCTGGGAGCCAGGCTTAGGAAGATGGGGGCTCAGGTGGTCTTTCTCATCAATCCTCCCAGTCAGCAGTCACCATCAGCATCATGACACCTGCATCAAAGAAGTCAACCTGTGGCTTCAGAGTTTGTGCAATTGTGTGGGTTTTGGCTTCTTTGGCTACGATCTGTACTTCCACGAAAGGGGCATCCTGGGATGTGATGGCCTTCATCTCTCTTCAAAAGGTAAGAGTCTGTTTTCTTACAGGTTGACTGATCTCCTACCCAGGGCTTTAAACTAGGTTCACTGGGGGACAGGGATACAGACGACAGAGAGAACCTAGAATCAACGAACCATGAGCCATGCACTGGAGCAGCCATGTAACTAATAAGGGGCCCGATGGGCATCGGGACAGCGGAGCACCAAGGGCACCCATTGGGGGGCTTAAGTGTCTCTATACTAATGCTAGGAGCATGGGAAAGAATCAGGAGGAACTTGCACTCCTGCTTGCGAACAAAAACTTCGACTTGGTTGGGCTGAATGAAACCTGGTGGGATCCTACCTGTGATTGGGCAGTAAGCATTGTGAGCTATAGACTGTACAGATGTGACAGAGCAGGGGAAAATGTGGTGTTGCACTCTATCTTCCATATTCAAAATGGGATCAGAGGAGGGGCAAATTGAGGTATTGCGAGTCAGAATACAAGGTGGTCAGGGGGAAAGGGACTTGGTAGTGGGGGTCTGCTGCAGAGCACCACATCAGGAGGATAAGCTAGACCTGGAGTTCTCAAGGCAGCTCTCAGAGGCCGTTTGGTCAAGGGACATGATTGTCATGGGCTGACCTTAACTACCTTGACATCTGCTGGGAGAAACAGTCAGCCAGATCCAACCATTCACATAGGTTCTTAACCTGCATACAGGACCCTCACCTAATGCAAGAGGTATACAGTCCCACTGTGAGGTTTGACCTAGAAACCACTATACAAAGCCCAAGCAAAAGTCTCTGTTATGTAACTAATGCCCATCTGCAATGATAAGGAGGAGACAGTCTTAGATAAAGGAGGCTTGAAAACAAAAGCAGAATCAGAGGACTAGGGCAAAGAGCTAATTTAAATATTAAAAATCACACCCCTAGGTGGGGAGAAAGTATGCTAATGAAACATACATGTATGGAAATGAGATACATAGCTAAAACACAGGTATAGAGACATGCTCAGTAAAGAACTCCTTGCGTCACTCCTTTATAACCAATTAGCAAACAAGGATGCGTATGAAGGTCCAATACTCCTGTATAAAAGATGCTTAGAATTACAAATCTGTGTGCTTGTTACGTGAAATTATTCCGCTTGCACCTTTTATTGCTAGCAATAAATCTTCTTTATACTTTCACCCCTGGTATCTTTATTGGCCTTTGCATACCGGGCACGATCCCAGACTTGAGCTGGGTCTCAACACCACTAGTGGGGAATGTCTTGCTGGACTTGGTGTTGGCTACAGGGGATGACCTGGTGGGGCATCTGCAGATACAAGGTAACCTAGGGGACAGAGACCACCAACTGATTGAATGCGCTGTCTGGCATAGGGTGGGAAAGATAACCAGTAGGGCAGAAGTACCAGACTTCAGAAAGGCTATCTTCAGTGCGCTCAGGAGATTAGTTAGTGAGGCACTGAAGAACAGGAACATTGCTTTGGTTTTCCTGAACACAGACAAAGAAAAATCTCCCAGTTGGATCATAGCCAGGCACAAGAGGGACACCAGCTCACCAACTGTTAGCACTGACTTGGTGCAGAGACACTTGGAAGACCTGGATGTGTTTAAGTTAGCAGGCCTGGATGATCTTCATCTAAGGGTGCTGAAGGAATTGGCCAGTGTCACAGCAGAGCCACTGGCATGGTTGTTTGAGCACTCAATGTGGTCCCTATTTTCAAGTAGGGGAGGAGGGAGGATCTGGGTAACTACAGGCCAGTTAGTCTCACCTCTTCCCTTGGCAAAATCTTTGAAAAAATTATTAAGGATCACATTTGTGGGAGTCCAGTGGGAGAAATAATGCTGAAGGGCAACCAGCATGGGTTCATAGCAGGTAGATCTTGCTTGACTCACCTTGTCTCCTTTTATGACCAGGTCACAAAATATGTAGACATTGGAGTCAGGGAGATGTCATTTATTTGGATTTTAAGAAGGTCTTCCATATAGTATCTCATCCTAGTCTCATGAATAAACTAAGAGGCTGTGATGTAGATGATTACACAGTCAGAGATTGAGAGCCCTGGCTCTCTTCAGTCTCCTCAAGAGAAGGCTGAGAGGGGATCTGGTGGACTTCTGCAAATTCACTGGGGGAGGGAGAGGGGAGCCAGCAAGGAATAAGTGATGCTCTGTCTATCAGGGCATCCCTTGGAGTAACTAGGAACAATGGCCACAAACTGATGGAGAGCAGATTTAGGTTGGACATCAGGATGAACTTCTTTACGGCAAGGGTTGCCTGAATCTGGAATGGGCTTCCAAGCGAAGTGGTGCTCTCCCTTACCTTGGGGGTCTTTAAGAGGAGATGGGACAAGCACCTGGCTGGGGTTGTCTGACCCCAGTGCTCTTTCCTGCCCGGGGCAGGGGGTCAGACTCTGCCATCTACTGAGGTCCTTTCCGACCCTAACAACTATGAATCTATGAAGCATGTTCACTGTGCAGCTTTCTGAGCATGCTCAGAGAGGAAGTGAGGGGTGAGTGCCACAGGGGCAAAAAATTAAGGTTGTATACATGGCATTCAGGTATGCACTGGTGAAATAGGATTTAGCCCTATATATGGGGAGAGGTATGAATTCAACTGGGTTTTGCAAAGATTGACTATAGCCAGTCCCTCAACCACTGGATCCTGTATCCACTCCTCAACATGATATGTAAATGTACAGAAAATGAACTGACTGTATCATGACATCCCTGGGGCACTGCATGGGATCATCCACAGGGAAAGGACCTCTGTGAGAAAAAGACAGACACCTGAGTGGCACCTAAGGAGTCACTGTCTGTGACAGCTATGCAATCACAGTGGACATTTGTAACGGAGGAGCATGGAGGAAGTGCATGACTGTGACCGGTGTCACTGGCTTCTGAATCTGAGCAGGAAGCAGCTGGAGTTGGGAGCAGCAGAACCCGAAGAGAGCAGGGAGGTTTTTGTAATGAGCTGTAGCACTGTGAGAGGGGTGCCATAACCATGCTGACAGCAATAGTCTCCAGCATCACCAGCCTCCACCCGGCTGATGGTGAAAGCGAAGTCGGTGCCAGACTCACTGCCGCTGAACCGGTCGAAGATCCCGGAGGGGCGGCTGCTTGTGCCATACAGAAGGAGCTTAGGGGCCTGCCCTGGTTTCTGCTGGTACAAGGCCATGCGGCTAAATATGTTGGAAATGGTTTTGTACTTGATGGTGACTGTGTCCCCTGGGGACACGGCCAGGGACTCTGGAGTCTGAGTCACGAGAATGTCCCCGCTGGAGCCTGCATGAGGGGAACAATAAACACAGACAGAAGTCCAGATAATTCAAGAAAAATGGTGATTAAGAATGAGAAGTTATATTTTTCTCCCTTTTCTAAAATGTGTCTATATTTAATTTCTGAAGACTATCAAAGATTTCAGTGCTATTCTGTCCCAGAAGGAAAAAAAAAATCCTCCTTTTATATAATGCTAAGAGCATCAACAGCTTTTCAATGCATGTTATGGTTTTACATTAATCTCTGCCCTGCTGCTGCCCTTACCCTGTGCCCAGAGCACGAGGAGCCAGAGGAGCTGAGTCTGCCACAGCATCTTGCTGCTTCTGCACCGACTGACACGGAGCTGAGAGACACCAAGGGTTAAACCGACCCCTTTATAGCTGCTCCCCAGAGCAGGGCGCAGTCACTGGGGTGGACGTTTGCAAAGCAGCAGCTCTATGAAAATACGCATCCCCTGGGGCACAGGGCAGAGGTAACAGGGAAGGGGCTAATGACAGCCCTGCCCTCTGAATATAAACACAACTTACCAAGTGCTGGAGGATCCTTCTCAGCTGGCTTTTTCCTGGTATCCAAGCACCAGCCCCCAGCCGAGCTGAGTGTGGCGGGCCAGTAGGGGGCGCTCCTGCGTTGAGCCGCCCACCTCCCTGCGCCCGACCACCTTCCAGGCTCCGAGTGCCTCCCTTGGGGTGCCTCCCGTCCGGCCGACCCCTTCCCTGGAGCACACCCGCTAGCCTGGGGGTCCCGCTGCCACCATCCA
>NW_005843243.1:22525-30032 GCF_000455745.1 Alligator sinensis | reverse complement strand
CCTTCTTCCTGGCCCAGGCCTTTTTAAAACCTCCCTGACCTCAGCAGCCGGTCCAATCGAAGCTGCCAATACTGGCTACAAACCGTCCAATCTGCAAAGCATCCCTGGCTACCTGGGCCCGCGCGCAGGGCCGGGTCTTTCCCCCCCGCTGCCCAGGTGACCAGAGCATCGCCTCCCAGGCGCCAGGCTTTTGTCTGCAGACAAGGAGCGAGATCCCAGCTGTGAGAGATTCAACAGCAGCCTCTCAGGCTGGCTGAGACAGATCTCTGGAGAGGGGCACCGACGGGGGCATTTCTGCCACACTGAGCATCTTTGTTTGTCTGTCAAGAATGACTGGGAGCATTAATGATGTCCAAGGGGTGAAAGAAAATCCTGACCCTGCTCTGTGCAGCAGGAAAACACTAGACTAATGGAAGTGATTGGACCTGTTGGCACTAATTGAAATGAAGGCTCCCCAGGTCACTTCATCAGTGCAGGGTGTCAATCCCTTGATTGGGGTAGTTAGGTTAGAAGTCTGGATGCCTGCTTTCACAGGCTAATTGAAGGGATCTCTGTAAGGCTGGATTGTTTTAGCAGCTGCTCCCTGGGATATTTTACACACCTGTGATCCCATCCAGTGGTAGGGGACAAAGCTGAGCTCTGTTAGGAGAGAGCCGTGTTGTGACTGGGAATGGACCAGTTTACATTGTAGCTGCTTTATCATTGGAGAGGGAGCTGCTCTGATTAAATTGTAAAGTCATGTGCGTGCGACTGAAGTGTAACATCACAGTGATGCGGCTAAATTGTCCCAGTTCCGACGCTGGATGATGCAGGATTGTGGCCGGCTCACCTTTCCTACACTTGTATCGCTGAAGAATTAGAAGGGTGGAGCTGTTACTGCTAAAAGAGCTGAACTTTACTTTTTGGTTAGAGAGAGAGATGGATCTGTTAGGAATCGCCACATCCTGACAGCACTTGCTGCACATGAGATGGGCCAGGATGTGGCTTTGCCATTCAGTGCTCCTGACTCTCTCTTCCTCCTGCTTTCCTGGGGTGACCCTGAGAGCAGATGGGGCTTCTCCCAGCCTGCACAGCCCTCCACAGCCCAATGGTAAGTGGCTTACCCTGCCTCTGCCTGCTCCGCACCTGCAGCATCTGGTCACTAGAGCGATTTGGGGACAGCATTTTAAAAGAGCCTTCCCTGGTCCGTGGCCCTGCCAGTGGCTGTCAGTACCTCCTGACACACTGCCCCCTGCTCCCCCTCTCTTCAGGGGTTCGTTGGAGGGATGAGAAGCTGCAGGGAGCACTTGCAGACACTTCGGGCTCCTATAGACATGCAGGGAGCTGGCTCTGATGCACTGGAAATCCAGAGGGTCGAAGCAGACTTAATTAATCGAGTCTGCTGGAGCACGGACATAAACCCTCCAGCAGACTCTCACATCACATGTATCAGCATCCCTGCACCAAGAAGTAGCTGTGGGGCACTTTGAGCCAAAGCTCATTCAATAAGCTTTAGTTCAAAGTGCCCCGTTGTCATTTTTCAGTGCAGGCGATGCTGATACATGGGACACTCGGGTGCTTTTAATTGGCGCGGCTTACTAATTAAAGGGCCCCTGCTGTGTTTTCCGGAGCATGTGTAAAAATACCCCTAGAGCCCAGATGTTCCTTTCCAGTTCCCCATGGCATTTTCCACCCCTTCCCTCCTCACATGCATCAAGGGACCTTAAGGCCATGAGGGCCCTGGCCCTCCTCTCATACCCCACAGTCGTGGTGGTGTCAGGGTAATTCGGGCTCTGGCAGAGCTTTTCGTTCAGGGTTTGTGCTTCTCTTGAAGCTGTTGAGCATGCTGGCTGATGCCTTTGAGATTCCTGGCCAGGAAAAAGGAGAATGAGTCCTGTGTCAGGAGACCCGAGGGCATTTCAGCCAGTCATAGACAGGACTGGGCCCTGCTGTGTCCTGCAGCTGGGGTAGATTGAGTCCTTGCTCAGAAGTGCCAATGATCTGGGATGAAGATGGGGATGTCCATGCAGGGTGCTGAACTGAGTTGTCTGTTGGGGTTTTATCCCAAACCCCTGCGGGAATGATGTTGGCCTCTTTCCAACCCTCTGAATGCAAGAAGGCTACTCTGAAGTCATCCCAGCCCAGCGCTCACCCAGACCCATCTTGAACACCTCCACTGAAGGAGGTCCTGCAGCTCCCTGGGCAGCCTGCTCCTCCACCTCGTTGTCCTGGCAGGAAGGAAGTTCTTCCTGAGCTCTGATCCACACCTACTCGGCTGCAATGTGAAGACACGGGGCCATGCCCTCCCCTCTGCAGCAAGGGAGAAGTCTGTGTGAGGTGGCATAAATGGAAATGTAACCCAACTTCCTTCCATTTGGGTATTTGCCCTGTTCACACATGGCAGCCTTATCCATTGTACCTTTAGTGTAGAGACAGACTGAGGGGGAAAGCAAGGTTTGCTCCCTAGGGAAGGAGCAAAAATTCAGGTGTGCAGGATGGGTAAGGACATTGCTCACTCACTAATTCATGGGCACTCCAGCGCTTTATGAAGAGCAGTTGCTGGCACCACCGTCCTCTTGTCCCCGGGGAAAGCAAAGCCCGGAGAAGCTCAGTAAATGCACCAGGCTTGCACCGTGGGGCGGGAGCAGAGCCAAGGACAGAAAGCCCCTCTGGTTCCCCAGGCCAAAGCCTTAGTTATGGATCCAGTGTCTCTTCATCCACTCTGACTCCTCAGCAAGTCCTGAGGAAATGTCTTTTATTCAGGGTCACCTGGAAAATCAAAGCCGGCAAAGTGCCTGTTTGTGTAACGGGAGCCTGATGCAGCTCCCAGGAAAGTCAATGGAGAGATTGCACCGACACATGCGCTGCTCCGGGGCCTAGCCCCAGGCCATTGATCCCTCCCTGCACACAGGAGACGGGAAATATCCATGTGTTCCCTATTGAGATGCAGCAGCATTTGTTATTGATGTATTAGATTGAAATGCTGGCAAAGGAGGGCAGGGGCATGAATGGCTGGAAACCACCAAGCTGAGGCTGTTCCTGGTAGAGAGCATTTTGCACTGGAAAATTTCACCAGGAAAAGGAGGTGGGAAGATGTTCGATCCATTCATGCATCATCCTTTAAAGGAGAAATCCAGACTCACTGAGGGCTGAATGGCCCAGCGGACTCTCCCCTTCCTTTTTATTTTTGGGGTTGAGGATCTTTCCTCTCGCTGGGTTCCTGCTGGCATCACTTCCTTTCCTCTATAAAGTCAACCCAGCAAGATCAGCTTTGTTGTGCTGTGACTCCCATGAGAACAGTCAACACAAGGACAACATGGCGCGATCCATCCCTTTGCTGTTTCTCCTTGGTCAGTGTGAGTACGGAGCTGCCCCCAGCGCTTCCTCTCGGGGAAGAGTCAGGAGGAGCGGGAGGGCAGGGCCCCCACCAGGGTCCTGCAGAGAGGACGCCAAGCAGGTGGGCAAGTGTCTGAGCCAAGGGGGAAAGCAAAGCAAGGCAGAGAGACTCGTTTTCTATCTAGCTTTGTACAGAGGCTGTGAAAGCGAGCAGGGAAAAGGGCCAAGTCTGATCTGGGGCAGGCAGGGCCAGCAGTGCAGACCCTCCCCACCTGACTGTCGGGGCCAGGAGGAGAACCTGGCCAGGTGTTTGGAGGGTTGTAAATATGGGCAATATGAACGCACCGTAACAAGTGGGTAAGGGCTGCTTCCATGCAGACAGCCAATGCGGATGGGATGATCTCCTGACCCGGGGCAGCTGGTTTTCAGTAGTGGAGGGATGGCTGAGCACACCATGGGCTCAGGACAGCAGTGTATTCCCTGAGCCTGCCTGGGACAGCACTGGTCTCTGAGCGTGCTGCACCGCTGCCCTGCGATTCTGCACAGCCCTGGGCCGTGGGGCTGGAGGCTTTGCCCAGGGGACGGGACTCCAGGTGGGATGGGGTGAGGGCACTGTCTCTTTCCTGCCATGAGCTGTGCTGGTCAATGCGCTGGGTGGGCTTCTCCCCACCTCAGGCTGCTGCGAGTGCCAGGGCTGGATGCAGGTTGACCCCGCAGCAGCAGACCCACAAAGCCAGGAGACTCTGTGGCACTGGCGTGTGCGATCACAAACAGGGGCTTGTCTGACAGTGGTGTGTCCTGAGCGTGCAAGGGCAAGGACTCTGCCCTCCACTTCATCATGTTCATCTCCTCCTTCTCCTGGGTGACACATGCAAGCAATGTGGATGAACAGTGCTATGTGGGAAGGAAAGAGTCCAGCAGCCAGAGACTGCCCGTGCCCTGCCAGCTGCATCCTTATCTTGCCAGTCACCCACAGGCCCACCCCCTCCACCTGTCTGCCCAGGGGTGAAGGGCTATGGCAGGGGACACTGAGCAGATCCTTCTGCCCAGAGCTTGCCCTAAATGTCCCAGCCCAGCCCTGTAGGCTTCTGATACCCATCTCTCCTTCACTGAACTGTAGCTTCACTTCACTTCCCCTCTCTGTCTGCATTGCCCTGGGCCAGAAGTCTGCTTGGAAGGAGGGAGGGAGATTCAAGTTATACTGTACTACAACATGAGGGGTCATTGCAGGTGTTTGTTATCAAGAAATGAGCATTTAGGGTCCAATGGAAACAGCGAAGGGCAGTGCTGAGTATAAGAGCTGTTAGATCATGGCCAGGGACTTTTACTGAGTGGAAGGAGTGGTGGCTGCAAGGCTGTAAATGTGAGCACCACCTGGCCCTGCTGTAAATTGTCAGCAGTCACTGGCCTGTGACTGTATAGGAAGCCGGTGCTGAGAGCAACAGAGCTGAACAGAGCAGGGAGGTTTTTGTACGGGGCTGTAGCACTGTGCGAGGCCACTAGGTATTCTGCATGCAGTAATAATCTCCGGCATCATTGGCTTCTATGTGGCTGATGGTGAAAGTGAAGTCAGTGCCAGAGCCACTGCCACTGAACCGGTCGGGGATCCCGGAGGGGCGGCTGTTTGTGTTGTAGACAAAGATCTTAGGAGCTTGCCCTGGTTTCTGCTGGAAGAGGTCCATGTGGGTGCTAACATTGGAGCTGGTTTTGCACTCAATGGTGACTGTGTCTCCTGCAGACACCACCAGGAACTCTGGAGTCTGGGTTACAAGAATGTCCCCGCTGGAGCCTGCATGGGGGAAAATGCTCAGCATGAAAAGAAAATCAAACACACAAATAAATCAGTGACCTGAAACTGAAAACTCTTTTTTTGAATCAACAATTTTCTTTGAGAAATTTTAGTTGTATTTATGCTACTGGCAATACTGAGTAGAATATTCTGTATTGGGTGAAGAAGTTCATTCATCCGTGAACACAAGAATTGCTATCTAGCTTTTAGAAACTATGGTTAAGTTTGAGCTGCTCCCTCCCGTGCTGCTACCCTTACCCTTTGCCCAGTGCACGAGGAGCCAGAGGAGCTGAGTCTGCCACAGCATCTTGCTGCTTCTGCACTGACTGACACGGAGCTGAGAGACACCAAGCGTTAAACCAGCCCCTTTATAGCTGCTCCCCAGAGCAGGGCGCAGTCACTGGGGCAGTCATATGCAAAGCACCAGCTCTATTTCCATGAGCCCTCCCTGGGGCACTGCAAGGAAGGAGGTGGGGACAGCCCTGCTCTGGGAGGGTCCAAGCCTCTGTGTGCAATGAGAGCAGACAACAGGGTCCCGTCTTCGCTGCAGCCCACACACAACACCGCAAAGGAAGGCAAGATCCTTCCCACTGACACCTGCAGCACCCAGAGGGAAAATCCCTTTTGGACTCCATTTGGCAACCAGCAAAGACCAGAGGCCAAAAGTCTCAGTGAGAATCGGGTGCAGTTTGCCTTTGAAATCTCCCTCCCACCCACTGTCTCATCCTCCTCTCCTGCCCAACCTGCAGGTTCTCGCCTGCTCTTGGGTAACACAGTGTCTGCCCAACATCTCCACCCTGGGCAGCTTACAGCTCCCTCAGCATCACTGGCATTCACCTCCCACCTTCCTCCCTGCCTCTCCCTCAGGTTGGTCCCCATCATGATATATATAAGCATGTTGTAGCTCCTCCAGTGCAGTGTAGCTCCACAGGAGCAGTGTTGGGAGTCCCCCACTGCTCCTGTGTAGGTCTGACATGAATGTCCACCCCACGACCATCTCCTCTATGATCTCTGCAAAGCTTGAATGGCTTCAGCCACCCACTACCTGGACTCCTAGACCAGAAGGGCATGTAGAGCAAAACCCCTCTCTGGGCAGGATCAACCCTGTCTTAACAGTCCATGGCGCACGTTGGCCTCGCCTCTTGAAATCCCATCCTTTGCTGGCTCTCTTGGCTCCATGTCCTCATGTGCCTCCTTCTCCCTCTCAGACATTTGTTTGCTTGCAAGTTTACTCTCTTTGCTTTCACTATCTCTATTTTTGCTCAGGTTGGTGCTACCTGCCCTCATGGTCCTCAACCCCTAGATTCATCACCTTGCTAGCCCTGAGTTTCCTCTCTCCTGTGCTAGCTTCCACACCTTTCACTTTCCCCCTGGCCTCCTGCCATCCTCTTATCTCCTGTCTCACCTCTGCCTTCCCCCCACTTGCACTCCTGGTCTCCAGTGACTGCACAATGGCATGGGATGTGGGGGGAGAAATGGTCTGTGGTGATGCCGACAAGGCAGAAGCATCTGGAAATTGGTCGACTTTCTCCTCCAGGAAGTGACTCTGCTCACGGCCTAGTTGGATCCTGAGATATTTCCTCTTCCAACACCAACCAGGGAAGCTGCAAAGCAGCAACTGCTGGAGTTCTGCATCTGCACATCTGCAGAGCAATGTGGATTGGAAACAGAAGATCCTTGTTTTACACCTGTTCTCTGATATTTCTTATCGCTCTTCCCCATCTCCCAGGTTCTGATGCATCCTCCCCCCCCACACCTTATATACTTGTAGGCTGCCACCAAGTTCCCCAGAGCCTTGTCTTCTCCAGGCTGAAGAGTCCCATGTCCCTTAGCCTCTCCTTGTAAGGCTTGCCCTCTTGGCCTTTGATCATACTGGGGGCTCTCCTTTGGACTTTCTCAAGCTTATTCATGTGGCGGGCCAGTAGGGGGCGCTCCTGCGTTGAGCCACCCACCTCCCTGCGCCCGACCACCTTCCAGGCTCCGAGTGCCTCCCTGGGGTGCCTCCCGTCCGGCCGACCCCTTCCCTGGAGCACACCCGCTAGCCTGGGGTTCCCGCTGCCACCATCCAAGGCTCTGGACTCAATTCTGGCTCTGCGCACCTTGGAGAACACAGGCCTGATCGTCCAGTGGGTACTAGACCCAATGCAAGCACTTGGGGCACTTCCAAAGTCAGGGGCTTATTAGGAAAGTCTCCCTTAGTCCGCAGACCTAAGGGCCCTCCTAGGCATAATTTAGACCCACCCCTCAATAAGTCTCCCACACCGGTCACAAAGGAGAACTTTATTGATTACAGGGGTAGGGCGGAAACAGGGTAAAAGGTAGAGCAATATCATAGAAATCTTACAGGAATATCAAAGGAATCCCATAGAGCAAACCAGGGGGGCTGAGGTAGCCGTTTAAACA
>NW_005843243.1:20126-22459 GCF_000455745.1 Alligator sinensis | reverse complement strand
CTGCCTTCTTCCTGGCCCGGGCCTTTTTATCACCTCTCTGACCTCAGCAGCCCGGTCCAATCGAAGCTGCCAATACTGGCCACAAGCCAACCAATCTACCAAGCATCCTTGGCTACCTGGGCCCGTGCGCAGGGCCGGGCCTTTCCCCCCTGCCCAGGTGACCAGAGCATTCAGGCCCCAGGCTTTTGTCATGTAGACAAGGAGGGAGATCCCTGCCCTGAGGGATTCAACACCAGCCTCTCAGGCTGGTGGAGACAGATCTCTGGAGAGGGGCACCGACGGTGGCATTTCTGCCACAATCCATAGTTTCATAGTTGGTAGGGTCAGAGGGGACCTGAGCAGATCATCAAGTCCAAACCCCTGCCATGCCAGGAAAAAAGTACGGGGGTCAAACGACCCAGCAAGGTGTTTATCTAACCTCTTCTTAAAGACCCCCAGGGTAGGAGCCAGCACCACATCGCTTGGAAGTTGGTTCCAGATCTTAGCCGCCCTGACAGTGAAGTATTCACATCCTTCCTGAAGTGGGGCGGGGGCCCAAAACTGGCTGTAGTACTCCAGCTGCGGCTTCACTAATGTCAAATAAAGTGGGAGGATGACATCCCTGGTTTTTCCTGAGATGCATTGGTGTATGCATGCCAGAATTTGCTTTGCTTTGCCAGCTATGGCATTACACTGGTGGCTCACGTTCATCTTGTGGTCAATCAAGACCCCCAAGTCTCTTTCATTTATGGTGTTAGTGAGTGTATCACTGCTGAGCCGATAAGTATGCTGCTGGTTCTTCCTCCCAAGGTGTAGCACCCTGCACTTCTCTATGTTGGAAGCCATCAGGTTTTGGTCCACCCACCTTGCAAGCGTGCCCGGGTTGGCCTATAACCCCAGCCTGTCTTCCAGTGTGACTGCTTTCCCCCATAGTTTAGTGTCATCCATGAACTTTGCCAGCCCACATCTGATGTCTGAAATGAGATCATTAATGAAGATTTTGAAGGGTCCTGGCCCAAGCACTGAGCCATGGGGGATGCCACTGGTCACCCTGTGCCACGTTGATTCACTCCCATCAACTAGTGCTCTTTGGGTCTGACCCTGGAGCCAGTTCCTCAGCCGTAGGACAGTGTAATGATCAAGGCTGCAGCTCCCCAGGTTAACCACGAGGACATCAACCTTAGGAGACTAAGTTAAAGGCTCTCTTGAAGTCCAGATAAATGACATCAACCATCATTTGATTCCCTCAGACTTCCAGCCTATGGCAGTGGGGCTGGACTCAATGGTCTCATGAGGTCCCTTCCAGTCCCTAATGTCTATGAAATCTATGAAACCTTGTTTCCCTTGTCCAGGCAATTCATAGATTCATAGATGTTAGGGTCGGAAGGGACCTCAATAGATCATCGAGTCCGACCCCCTGCATAGGCAGGAAAGAGGGCTGGGTCTAGATGACCCCAGCTAGATGCTTATCTAACCTCCTCTTGGAGACCCCCAGGGTAGGGGAGAGCACCACCTCCCTTGGGAGCCCGTTCCAGACCTTGGCCACTCGAACCATGAAGAAGTTCTTCCTAATGTCCAATCTAAATCTGCTCTCTGCTAGCTTGTGGCCAGTATTTCTTGTAACCCCCGGGGGCGCCTTGGTGAATAAATACTCACCAATTCCCTTCTGTGCCCCCGTGAGGAACTTATAGGCAGCCACAAGGTCGCCTCTCAACCTTCTCTTGTGGAGGCTGAAAAGGTCCAGTTTCTCTAGTCTCTCCTCGTAAGGCTTGGTCTGCAGGCCCTTAACCATACGAGTGGCCCTTCTCTGGACCCTCTCCAGGTTATCTGCATCCCTCTTGAATTGCGGCGCCCAGAATTGCACGCAGTACTCCAACTGTGGTCTGACCAGCGCCTGATAGAGAGGAAGTATCACCTCCTTGGACCCATTCGTCATGCACCTTTATCGTGCATCCCAGTTGGATGCACGATAAAGTGCCATTAGCTTTTCTGATGGCTTCGTCACACTGCCGACTCATGTTCATCTTGGAGTCCACTAGGACTCCAAGATCCCTTTCCACTTCCGTGCCACCCAGCAGGTCATTCCCTAGGCTGTAGGTGTGCCAGACATTTTTCCTCCCTAGGTGCAGCACTTTGCATTTCTCCTTGTTGAACTGCATTCTGTTGTTTTCTGCCCACTTGTCCAACCTGTCCAGGTCTGCTTGCAGCAGTTCCCTGCCCTCCGGTGTGTCCACTTCTCCCCATAGCTTTGTGTCATCTGCAAACTTGGACAGAGTACATTTCACTCCCTCGTCCAAGTCGCGGATGAAGACATTAAAGAGTATCGGCCCAAGGACCGAGCCCTGCGGGACCCC
>NW_005843243.1:8557-18860 GCF_000455745.1 Alligator sinensis | reverse complement strand
CTGTCCTTTCTGTACAATCTATAACCCTCAATATGTACTGCCCAGTCGTGGGACGAATCCCACCAGGTTTCCGTTAGCCCTACTAAGTCGTAGGTGTTTTGTGCAAGCAGGAGCGCTAGTTCATCCTGCTTGTTTCCCATGCTCCTAGCATTAGTATATAGGCACTTGAGCCCTGCGACTGGTGCCTTTGCTGTCCCCCCTGCTCCGAGTCCCAAGGGGCCCCTTATTTCTTACCTTCTCGTTTCTTACCTGTGCCATAGTTCTGGCTGCCCCATGTCTTGCAGGTTATGCAAGGTTATGACCAGTGTGTCACTTGGTCATAGAAGGAGACGAGGTTGGTCAGGCAAGACCTCCCAGTAACAAAGCCATGTTGGCTGGCATTCAAAAGGTTGTCTTCCATTAGCCTGTTGCTGATGGATGTCTTGATGCTTTTCTCCAAGATCTCTACAGGGATGGACATCAGACTGATTGGTCTGTAATTCCCTGGATGCTCCATCCTTCCTTTCTTGAAGATTGGGATGACGTTGGCTCTTTTCCAGTCTTCCAGAACCTCACCCAAGCACCAAAAGTTTTCAGATATCTTTGCCATAGCATGCACTATGATGTCCAATAGCTCCTTCAAGACTCTCGAGTGCATTCCCACCGGGCACACTGACTTATGGATGTCTAGCCTTTCAAGGTGTTTCCTCACCTGATCTATGTCAACTGTGGGCCCATCTCCCACTACAGCAATGGTGTGGGCAGGGTGCCAGCCACTGCCCAGAGTACCAGCGCAATGGCACGTCCGCAACAGGGCAGGGCCAGGAGGAGGAGTCCAGGCAGAGCGAACCTCTAGCACCTGGGGGCCATGGCCCTGCCCTCGGAGGAAGGCTGAGTTGTTGCCCTGCTCTCAGAGCTATTTCTGCTCTTTGACAAGTGACAGCTGGAGTGAAATGCAGCCGCAGGATCCCCACACCCAGGCTCCCCTCCCAGGCCAGCGCCCTCCTCCCTGAGGGGCAGCCACAGGCCCTCACACTTTCTCCTCCTGATTGGACATTTCAGCCCAGTTGGAAGAGGGGCAGCAATGAGCAGTGGGCACCTGTGCAGAGCCCTCCACAACCCTGTGCCCCTGGCTGCCCTCGCCCCTCAGCCCAAGACCTCCTTCCCAAGACAACCTTGTCTTGAGATAGACATCTTGTGCCCTGGATCGGCATGAGCTGCATCTGCTTACTATCAAAAATGAGCCTTCAGGATCCTGTGCCAACACCCGGGTGCTGCGCAGCGTGTGCTAGATCACAGCTGAGCTCCGTGACTGCGGGGAGGACGGATGGGGCAAGTGCGTGACTGTGACCAGCCCCCGCCCTGCTGTGACGGGACAGGAGAGTCCCTGGCCTGTGGCTGAGCAGGAAGCAGCTGGTGCCGGGAGCAGCAGGACTGAGCAGAGCAGGGAGGGTTTTGCATGGGGCTGTAGCACTGTGGGAGGGCCACTATGACTATGTTCACAGTAATAGTCTCCGGCATCACCAGCTTCCACGTGGCTGATGGTAAAAGTGAAGTCAGTGCCAGACCCACTGCCACTGAACCGGTCGGGGATCCCAGAGGGGCAGCTGTTTGTGCTGTAGAGCAGGAGCTTAGGAGCCTGCCCTGGTTTCTGCTGGTACAAGTGCATATAGCTGCTGCTAACACTGGAGCTGGTTTTACACTGGATGGTGACTGTGTCTCCTACAGACACTGCCAGGGAGTCTGGAGTCACGAGGACGTCCCTGTTGGAGCCTGCATGTTGGAAACAATCAACATGAAAACAATGTCGGACAGATCAAACCCAATGATGATCACCAAAGTGAAATATTACTGCCATTTTAAAAAAAAAAGTCTCTCTCCATTTTGCTCCAGAGGATATATCTCTGCTCATTCTTTTAAACATCCCAAATGACCCTGGGCTGTTAACCCATGAATCCAGACTGTCTGTGTATCAAGTTATCGCTGTCACAATGTTAGCAGCAAACCAGTAATTTGAGCTGATCTGTCTTGCTGCCCTTAGTCTGCACCCAGAGCACGAGGAGCCAGAGGAGCTGAGTCTGCCACAGCATCTTGCTGCTTCTGCACCAACTGACGCGGAGCTGAGAGACACCAAGCATTAAACCGGCCCCTTTATAGCTGCTCCCCAGAGCAGGGTGCTGCCATAGGGGTGGAGGTATGCAAAACAACATTTTTTTTTTCAAAGCAGCAGCTCGATGGAAATATGCCTTCTCTGGGCCCCATGGCAGAGAGTTCAGGGAATGCCATTACAAGCAGAGCTGGCTCCCCCCAGGGATCAGGACCATGTGCAGGTCTCCTCTTCCTGGGCTCTGGCTCCTGTCTTTCTGAACAGTTCTTCACAGGGCTTTGTCATCCCATTGCACTCAGTAGGCTTAGTTTACATCTGCTTGGAAATCAACTCAGGTGCTGTCTGTGGACCATTGGAGCGCCCCGGCTCTGCCTCCCTGCTGACCATCTCTATCCTGCTGAGTGTTTCCCAGCTCAGAGGTTGTCACGGGGGCAAACTGGGAGTGAACACCGGGCTCCTTTTGAATGAGTGAAGAGCTCCCACGGCCGCAGGGTCAGGATGTCACCTGGGGGATTTCACTGTCTGCTCTCCAGTCCCTTCCACTGGCCCCCACTAAACACCAGTGTGGGAGGCTGGAAGCTCAGGCCATGCTGGAGTCCTGCCCTGCACTGTGTCACCCTGTGCCCAGTGTGGCAGGAGGAGAAGGGGACATAACACACGGCCAGTCTGACCTGGAGAAGGAGACCCGGCTCCAGACAGTGCGAAGATCCTCTGTGGAAATACCAGGACCACGCAGGTGGTTTTCCCAGGGGCAAGGGATAACCCCCTTTCTGGCATGGGGTAGTACCCACAGGGGTAATGTATATTTAACCTCCCACATTCATTTCCCTTGGGAAGATCTTGGCTTTACTCCCACTTTATGTAAATGGGAGATTCCTCCCTAGCTTGCTCCTGTGGCCACATGGCTGAAGGCAGGTGAAACTTGGGGGCATCCGAACCCCAACCCACCAGGCTTGAGCCTGCACTAGGATGCCTGCCAAATGATCTGGAAACATCTGAAGCCCCAGGTGAAGGTGGAGCATGTTTGCTGGTAGTAGGGCCACTTACAATTCTTGAATGACACGTGGACTTGGAATTGATTCGGCTGATTTGGCTTGGAAGACAAACACATTTTACATTTAAAAAAAAAAAAAAAAAGGATCCTCTGTCAGTGTTGGAGGCTGCCACTCACTCTGGGGCGGCAGGGATGCTCAGTGCCTCTTACTACATTTCTGATGCTGTCACTTCTGACCCCTTCATGTCCCCTCCTTGCTGTCTTCCCTCCTTGACAGCCAGGCACTGGTGTCTCACCCTTCATCCATCGATGGCAGTGATTCTCAACCCGAGCGCTGCAGCAGCCTGGGACACTGGGACAGCCTTTGAAAGGTATTTCTAGAGTCCAGAGTCCCCTGGAAGCAGCTCCCTGCCCTGGGCCTGGGAGGAGACCAGAACCACGACCGGGGTTGTCCCTTCTGGACTCTGGAGCAAGGGGGACGATGGCCCAAGGTCTACACCACGGACCTGGCAGCCAGGAGGGACATTGTGTGTGGCTGGGAGCAGGCTCCTGGGGGCGTTTGGAGGTTTGTGTGGGAACTTGGTAGCAACGAAAGAAAAAAGAGAAAAACTCTAAGATGGGGAGCGTTTCAATCCAAAATACAATCCAAAGAGAATTGAGGAGAAGGACACAGCTCTGAAGTGGAAAAAGAGAGGTTCAACATGCTGCCGAGGCGAGTGCAATGTGTGACGGGCCCTGGGATGCGGCGTCCATGCTTTATAAAGAAACAACGTTCCCAGATAACGCATCGATTGTGTCCTTACATCCCCGGGTCATTGCATATGTCTGTTGACAGGGAAAGATCTTCACAAGACAAGGCAGGCAGCTGAGCGCCACCTAAGAGACCACTGCTGGTGACATCAGGTGCTGGTACATGAGTGCGAAGGCTGCTCTGATGTGCTTTAATCACAGCTTGTTGGAGCAGACTAGATTACAAGAGTCTGCTGTAGCCTGGCAATTACCATGCTCCAGAAGCATCCCATGTGTCATCTATCAGCGTTCCCATGCTTCAAAATGGCAGCAGGGGTACTCGAGCCAAAGGCCGTTGAATGACCTTTAGCTCAAGCGCCCCACCACCATTTTGAAGCACAGGAGCACTGATACATGAGATGCTGCAGCGGTGTAATCAGAGCAGCTCTCAGAGCCACTCAGGGTATAAGAGGCTGTGTCGGAGTGGAAGAAGTGATGGGTGAAATGCATGAATGTGAGCAGCACCCGCCTCTGCTGTAACGGCTCAGCAGTCATTGGCCGATGCAGGAAGCAGCTGGTTTCAGGAGCCGTGGGACACGAACAGAGCAGGGAGGTTTTTGTACGGGGCTGTAGCACCGTGCGAGGGCTACCATAATACTGTTGACAGTAATAATCTCCAGCATCACCAGCTTCCACCCGGCTGATGGTGAGAGTGAAGTCGGTGCCAGACCCACTGCCACTGAACCGGTCAGGGATCCCAGAGGGGCGAGAGGAAACATCGTAGATGAGGAGCTTTGGAGCTTGTCCTGATTTCTGTTGGTACCAGGCCATGCTGCTGCTACCACTGTATTCGCTGGCTTTGCACTTGATGGTGACGGTGTCCCCTGCAGACACTGCCAGGGACTCTGGAGTCTGAGTCAGAGCAATGTCTCCACAGACACCTGAAAGAAAAGTAAAACAAATGTGTGCCCGTGCAAGTACCTGATGGTCAGAGGATCAACATCAGCTGCAGCAGGATTGTGAGACAGAGTCTGTTATAAATGCACTAACACTCAAGTATCTCCTATTGCTTCAGCCCCTGCTAGAAAGAGGCTGTGCTGGGTGGCTGGGCAGCCCATGGCTTGCGTCCCAGGCTGACAGGCCAGTGTTTGTCCTGCACATCCGCCTCCCCCAGGGCCTGCACTCACCCTGCACAAGGGCAGCTAGCAGCCAGAGCAGTGCGGGCTGTGCCAGCATCTTGGAGCTGGGGCCTGGCAGGTGAGGAGCAGTGCCCATGCAGTGTGACAGGGACAGTTATACCTCGGGGATAGGGGGGTGAGCCAGGCATGTGTCACTGTGCAAATGAGCACACTTATGCAAATATTCAAATACTCTCCCTCCCTGTTTACTAGGACAGGGCAGACCTGGCTGGCAGAGCAGCCTGCACTTCAGCAACTGCAGGACTCTGATGGTACCAGAGCCTTAGTTGTGTTGCCAGGCCTCGCTGTCTGCTTAGGGCACCCCCAGGAATCGGGGCTCATCCCAAACCTCTCCTGGGTGGAGGTAGGGGCCGGAGGAGAGCAGGACGGCTCGGTGCTGCTCTGTGCCCCGTGTGAGGGGAGCGCACCATGCTGCTGCAGCAGGCATCTTTCACAGCAGGACGCTTCCAGCCCTGCTCCAGTCCCGCTGACTGCAGAGCTGAGCCCTTGCCCCTGGGGTCCAGCAGGACCGAGGAGGCAGCTGGAGTGAGGAGGGCCCAAGCTTGTCCTGGTTGTGCTGGTGCCAGGCCAGACTGCGGGGGGAGGAGTCCTCCCTCGTGGCATGAAGGATCCTGGCTGCTCTGTGAGGCCAAGAGAGGACCCAGCGGCTCCTCAGCCTGGGAGCCAAGGGCTGGGTGTAGAGCAGGACTTGCCCAGGACCCTGCAGGTGTCTGTGAGGAGCAGGGAAATGAACCTGGTAGGGGAGACACCAGGATGATGGTTTGGGTCCAGGTGGTTTTACTGGTCTGGTGGAAGAGATGCCCTTCTTCTCAGCCTTGAATGACTTGGGGTAGCTGAAGGTGAAGACCTGTCCCTTGTACTGCAGGCAGACCCCCCTCACACAAGGGTCTTGTAGAGTCTCCCAGTGGGAGGATCTGGGCTACACATTGTACGGTGTTATGGGATTGCTCTTGGGCTTTCCCCTAGTTTGCTCCTTTGTCCTTTTGGCTAGAGGCAAGCGAGACCGGAGGGCATCTGAACCCCAGGCCCCTGGGCTTGCATGTAGGATGCCTGCCATGCATTTAGGAGTGTCTGAAGCCCCAGGCTGAAGAGGGAGGTGGGATGCTTGCTGGGGGTAATGCCACACAGACTTGAACGAGTGAGTTCTGCCCACTCAAAAGAATTTGGAACAGATTTGGTTGGAGACGTGAAATTAAAAAAAAAGCAGGGAACCGACCTTGCTGACAGCAGGGTTAGTGCCCAGCAACTGGCTGGAAACCTCATGGGCTCCTTGGAGAAGATAAGGCAGTCAGAGGAGAGAGACGTGGATGCTGTGGGGGATGGATGAACATGTAGTGTGTAAGAGGCCTAGGACATAAAGGCTGAGAGCTGTGACTGAGTGAGAGAGCTGAGGGGTGGATGCAAGAATGTGACCAGCACCTAGGTGTGCTGTAACGGGGCGGCAGGGAGTCACCAGCCTGCAACTGTGCAGGAAGCAGCTGGTGCCGGGAACAGCAGGACTGAGCAGAGCAGGGAGGGTTTTGTACAGGGCTGTAGCACTGTGGGAAGCCCGCCAGTACCCTGATGACAGTAATAATCTCCAGCATCATCAGCTTGAACCCGGCTGATGGTGAAAATGTAGTCATCACTGCCAGACACGGTGCCACTGAACAGGTCAGGGATCTTGGAGGGGCAGACCTTTGTGTAGTAGAGAAGGAGCTTAGGAGCCTGTCCTGGTTTCATCTGGTACAAGTGCATGTAGCTGCTAACACTGGAACTGGCTTTGCACTTGATGGTGACTGTGCCTCCTGGGGACACGGCCAGGGACTCTGGGGTCTGAGTGATGAGGAAGTCCCCACTGGAACCTGATGGGGGAAATAATGCAAAGAAGGTTGCACAGTGATGATGCGAGCACTGACCAGCCTTTTTTAATCTATAATTTTCTTCTAAGAATCTTAGTTGTATTTATACAACGGGAGACAAAGAATGGCATCAGGAGTCTTCCTTATTCCATGTTGAACAGAATCAGCCTCTGGACCTTGGAAACTACTGGCAGCTGGGACCTGCTTCCTCCCTGCTGCTGCCCTTACCCTTTGCCCAGAGCACGAGGAGCCAGAGGAGCTGAGTCTGCCACAGCATCTTGCTGCTTCTGCACCGGCTGACATGGAGCTGAGAGACACCAAGTGTTAAACCAGCCCCTTTATAGCTGCTCCCCAGAGCAGGGCGCAGTCACTGGGTTGGCCGTATGCAAAACAGGAGCTCTGTGTCAATGTGTCTTCCCTAGGGCCCAGGGCAGAGGCTGCAGGGATAGGGCTAGCGACAGCCCTGTGCTATGAGAGCAGCATCGTTTCCTGGCAGCAGTTGCTGTGCACCAGATCAGGACAGAAGATGGCACCGATATCTTGTACTTCTGACTGGCTGGGGAAATACCAACGTGGTTTTCTGTCCAGTGCAATGCAGACAGCCCCCTTAGGAGAGTCTGCAATAGCCCCCCATTGGAGGATCTTGGCTACAGGCCTATTTTCTGGAGATGGAGGATTTCTCCTTAGCTTGCTCCTTTAGCTTTTGGGCAGAGGGCAGGTGAGATTTTGGGGCAACTGAACCCCAAGACCTATGTGACTTGGGGCCTGCATGTAGGATGCCTGCCATCGATTTGGGAGTGTCTGAGCCCCCAGACTGAAGAGTGTGGGAGGAAAATTACATGCTGGTGGTAGCACCACAGAGACCTAATCACCGAGCTCTGCCTGGTTGATGGCATTTGGAGCTGATTTGACTAATTTGGCCTGAGACACTACATTAAAAAACAAAACAAAAACCCTCCCATACCAGCTATGCAAGGGCAGCATAGGACCCCTGCCCCTCAGCTCCTCTGTGATCAGTGCACTTTGTTCCTCAGCTAAATGTGTCCAACTGGAATCAGACAAGGTCCTTAGGGGCTGTCCCCACTCTTTTGCGCCCAGGCCTCCTCCCACTGAGGCCCAGGGTAGCTTGTCACCCCTGGTGCATTTCTGATCTGGGCTGACTTTGGAAACCTTCTTCCCCCTCCTTGCTCTTACCCCTCCACTGACCCTCAGGCCTGTGCCAGGGCCCAGATCACTGCAGAGCCCTTCTGCATGGGCACCTTTCAGCCCTGCTTTCTGCTTTCTCTGCCTCAGGGTGTCCCCTTCCCAGCACCCACCTCCTCGCCTTTCCCCTTCTGCACCTGGCCCCAAAATTAGCTAAATCATTTCCAGACTCCATCAGCTGAGCAGAGGTCAGTCGCTCGGGTCCTTGTGGGGTTACCACCGGCAAGTATCTGACCTCCCAGATTCTCCAGCTTGGGGCTTCACATACTCCCAAACACATGGCAGGCATCCTACATGCGAGCCCCAAGCCCAGACCTCTTGGCATTTAGATGCTTCCAAGTCTGACCTACCTTACCCAAAGGCCAAAGGAGCCACCTGAGGAAACCCCCCATCTGCATAAAATAAAGTGTGTAGCTGAGATCCTCCCATGGGGACCTCTGGTAGACTCTCATAAGGGATTTCCAGGGGACGGATGGAGCAGAAGGACCTGCATTCCTGGCAAATGCTGTGTTCACTGGGTGTTGTGGTGGGAGCAAGCAGCAGATGAGGAAAATGTTCTTGTGAGAGCCCTGGATGCCAGCACACTTCAACATCGGGGCAGTGGTGAGAGGGACAGGGCTGTTGTCAGCACAGCCGGCAGTGCTCACGCAGCAAGTACAGCAGGGAGGTTTGTGTCCTGGTCTGTGTCCTGTGAGAGCAGAGCTACAGGCCTGAGACAGGAGTCATCTCATGCATCTCCCTCCTGCATGGTACTGGTGAGGAGCGTGTAACCAGTGCCAGACCCACTGCCTCCAAACTGGGACCCCAGAGGCCAGGGGGAGCCTCAATAGATGAGACATTGAGGAGCTTGTCCAGGTTTGTGCTGGTCCCAGGACGCAGCAGAGCTGCGGAGCCTTGAACTGTCCTTGCAGCTGATGGAAACTTTTTGTCCTGGAGACGCAGGGAGGGATTGTGGGGTCGGGGTCACGGAGACCTGCCTGGAGGAGCTGCAGTCTCACCTGAGGGAGATCCCTGCAGGTGAATGGCCATGGCAGTGAGCAGAGCTGGGGTTTGTACAGGATTGACACTGGTCTGTCCAGTAACGGTGTTAACACCCCCGCGCTACCAGCATCGCCTCTAAAGCTGCAACTGTGACCCATCCCTGAATTAACACCTCAGCTGGCTTCAGCCTGCAGATTTACCCAAAGCAGCTGGGTCCTGATGCTGGGAGGCCAGATCCCTCCTGCCCTGACTCTTACCCAGGATCTACAGGGCTGGAACAAGAGTAGCTGGATCTGAGCCATCATCTTGAGTCTTGGGAGCTGCCTGGTGCTGCTCGAAACACCCTAAGTGTTTGATAGCTGGCAGAGAGGGGAGCTCCTGTACAAACAGCCCATGTGTGCAGGGTCCTGGACTCCCTGAACTGAGCACAGCTGTAGGAGCAGCTTCTTCGGCCCCCACTCAGTGTCCTCGGGGGATGGGATGGTCTGTGGCTGAGGCACAGGAGTCGTGGGATTCAGTCTTGGCTCTGCTGCTGTTTTGGCCCCACACCCAGTAATATTTGTGCAATGATCTGCATGAGCAAGGGCTACAGGATCAGACCCTGGGTGCACAGTCCTGCCCCAGTGAACATTTGTGGTAAAAACCCATTGATCTCAGTGGCAGTGGAGACGACCCAAAGCTCTCAGTGCCGGGTTGGCCGGGGCAGTTTCTCTACAGTCCCACAGCATTTGCCCTGCTCTGCACCTGCATGAAGCCGGTTTCATCCCCTTCTCTTCCATGGACTGGCCCTGGTGCCCTGGAAGTGCTGTCATAGACTCCAACCAGCCGTGAATCCCTCCCTGTCTCCCGGTGCCATGCAGCGCTTAGGGTGAAACAATGAAGATCTCCCAGCAGCATCTGTCACAGCCCAGAGACTGAAGTCAGCAGAGCAGAGAGGTTTTTGCATGGGGCTGTATCACCGTGTGAGGGAAGCTAGTACCCTGCTGACAGTAATAATCTCCAGCATCTTCACTCTGAACCCCGCTGATCGTGAGGGCGTAGTCAGTGTAGCCGCTCCCAGTCTGACGGCCACTGAACCGGGACGGGACACCAGAGGCAAGACTGGTGCCGCTATATATAAGAAGTTTAGGAGCTTGGCCTGGTTTCTGTTGGTACCAGGAGAGAGCATTGCCTGTGCTGGAGCTGGCTTTGCAGCTGATGGTGACGGTGTCTCCTGGAGACACTGCCAGGGATGCTGGAGTCTGAGTCATCACAATGTCTCCGCTGGAGC
>NW_005843243.1:0-8547 GCF_000455745.1 Alligator sinensis | reverse complement strand
TGAGCAGAAAAGAAATGCCCATAAAAAACAGCTCTTGCCATTTTTACTTGCCCTCCCTTGACCTGAACTGACAAGAAAATAATGAAAACATGAACCCCCCGCCCCACCCCCCCAAAGCATTCATGGACTGATTGTGTGTTTGTGTGTGTGTGTGTCTAAGTGAGGCTCTAGGTTGACTCTCGCTACCCCACTGAGCCAGGGTGCTTCTTACCCTGGATCCAGAGCAGGAACAGGCAGAGGAGCGGTGCGTGGGAGACCATCCTGCAGTGTCTGGGCTGAGCAGCACTGAGCAAGATGCCCTGGAGGCTGCAGCAAGGGACTTGCTTTATAACTGCCCAGAGCAGCTGAACACTCTCAGTCCTCCTGGGATATGCAAAGTGTCTCGTCTGAGCCCTGGAGTCATGGACTCAGCCCTGCAAATGCAGCCTGGGTCTGTGTGCAGCAGTTCAGATCTGCCTTCCTCCCTCTTCACAAACAGCTGCATGGACTCAGCTGCAACAGGACACTCCAGGTGATGTCTATGTCTGTGGTCATGAGTGACAGGTGCCTCTTGAATCTGGGGAGGGGGCACCCGCGCCGATGGTAGTGGCCCTGTCAGCATCAGTGTCAGCCATTGGGGGGGCACGTGCACCCCTGTACCCCCACTACCAGTTGCCTATGACTGTGGAGCTGCCTCTGCTGTTGCTGGGGACCGTCATTGCTGTAGTTCCCTTGTACTGTGCAGCGTGTGGGACCTGTCACCCAGGCACACAGAGAGGGAAGGAAACTTTGGAGTGAGTGCCGGTCCCGTCACACAGACACGGCTGGTTCATGCCTTTAGAGTAGGTGTAAATGCAAGCATGTGGTTCTGGAGAATACATCCTGATGATTTGAAACCATGTGAGCTCTTGGGATATATACCTCAGGTCCAAAACATCCCCTTAGTGCCCCCACCCTGTTGGTAACCCTCCAGGGAGAGCAGCACTCATGGAAATGCCCTTTAATTTAGTTCAGTCTTTGTTTTAAATCAGAGCTGGACTCACAGATCTCAAGTCCAGAAGGGGTCATTGAGGTCACCCCCCGCCAAACTCTATGTGCTTGATGTGACAGTGCATCTTCTTGGACCTGGAAACCAAGCTGATGCTCTGGAGTGACTCTGTCCCCGTGTCTCCCTGTCTGTTGCTGGTTTCCGTACATCCTCTACATTGTAACACAGAGGCTCTGTGGTATTTTACCCTTGTCTGGCCTATCAATGCCCCCCAACAACCCATGACAGTGAAGTGGTGACTTGGACCACCCCCCCTCCGCCTGCCCCAGGGGCTGGGCAGGGAGGCCGGTGTGAGGCCGGGGCAGCAGCAGCAGGCGTCGTAGTGTGCACACAAGTGGCTTGTCCATCTGTGCAGTGCCCGGTGTGTGCATGAGGGGCACTGGGGCATCCTGACCCTGCCTGCGCTGTCCTCCCTGTGTCTGTGTGGGGAGAGTGCTCTGGCCTGGAGGCCCCTGCACTTAGGCCATGACAATGCTACACGTGTTCATGGCATGGGGGTGGTACTACTATAGCTCTGCCTGGTGCAGCCACCCACACTGCACACCAGCCCTTCTCTTGGGGGAGGATCATCCATCCAGGAGCTGATGGCAGTGACCCCTGTAGGACCACTGCAGGCTAGGAGTGCTCAGTCTGCCAGGGCAGAGCTAGAGGGGCAGGGAGGGGCTGGGGGTGAGCAACCCCCGTGCTCTCCAGGGCCAGCAGGACCAGATGCAGGGGCTTGTTGGGGCATTCAGAGTAGGGGCAGCAGCAGGGTGGCTCTGTTGCTACAAAGCCGTGGCTGGTACAAGGCCATGGGCTGCTCTGTGTTGCCATGTGAGGGGAACACATTGTCCTGCTGCAACAAGCATCTCCCCATTGCCTGCTCTGGCCCTGCTGGTGTCAGAAGTGAGGACAGAGCCCAGACCTGCGAGGTCCCAGCAGGACAGGGAAGGCAGCAGGAGTGCGAGGGCAGGAGCTTGTGCTGGTGTCAGGCCAGCCTGGGGGTGAGAGGAACACTCTGCACACCAGAGCAAGGGGCAATTTTATCCCTTCCTGTTGCTACAGGCATCTGTGACAGCCCGTGTCCCCCTGAGTTACCTGTACAGGTGAGGGCACTCCTGGGGTCTTTGGCCAATGTGCCTTCTCGTTGTGCCACAGGGTTGATTTGGGTAGTTTTAGGGAATAGGTTAGATAGGGACTTGGATGGAAGGGTTTGGATGGCAATGACCCTGCCTCAAGCAAGGATGGACATTGAGGGCCCTTCCAGCCTGACCTGTCTGTGATGTTAGGAGGCCCCCAAGGTGTGCAGGATCCTGGCTGTTCAGTGCCACTGAGAAAGGATCCAGCAGCTCCTCAGGCTGGGAGCTGAGGCCTGGGTGGAGAAGAGGACTTGCCAAGGCCATGCACAAGGTCTGTGGGGAGCTGGGATGCAACCTTTTAGAGGGCAGGGTTAGTGCCCAGCCACTGGCCATCGCCATCTCCTCACCAAGTCCTGGTGTGGGCAGGACATGGTACGGCGTCATTGGAGCAAATCATGCAGATCAGTTTGAGAGACATGGGTGGTGGCAGGGATCTTGGGATGTGAGTTTGCAATGAAAATCTGAGCCTGGGGAGAGAGGTGATGGGTGAAAAGTCATAAATATGGGAGCACCTGACCCTGCTGTAATGGGGCAGCAGAGTCACTGGCCTGTGGCTGGGCAGGAAGCAGCTGGTGCCGGGAGCAGCAGAACTGAGCAGAGCAGGGAGGTTTTTGTACGGGGCTGTAGCACTGTGAGTCATAGGTTGTTGTGCTGTAGACAGTAATAATCTCCTGCATCATCCACTTCCACACGGCTGATGGTGAAAGTGAAGTCGGTGCCAGACCCACTGCCACTGAACCGGTCGGGGATCCCGGAGGGGCGGTTGTTTGTTCCATATAAAAGTTGCTTAGGAGCCTGCCCTGGTTTCTGCTGGTACAAGGCCATGTTGCTGCCAACACTGGAACTGGCTTTGCACTTGATGGTGACTGTCCCCCCGGGAGTCACTGCCAGGGACTCTGGAGTCTGAGTCACAGCAATGTCCCCGCTGGAGCCTAAATGAGGGAACAAAGGAAAAGCAAGTCTAAAATTTAAATGAAATACTGACCAGCGGAAGGAGAGGAGACCTAAATCAAAAATCTTTTTTTTTTTTTACTAACCATTAGTATTTTTACTACTGGAGATGGAGAATAGACTTACTAGCGTCCCATATTTATTGTCTACATCTGAGAAACTACCAATGGTTTTGGGCTGCTCCCTCCCTGCTGCTGCCCTTACCCTTTGCCCAGAGCACGAGGAGCCAGAGGAGCTGAGTCTGCCACAGCATCTTGCTGCTTCTGCACCGACTGGCACGGAGCTGAGAGACACCAAGCGTTAAACCGGCCCCTTTATAGCTGCTCCCCAGAGCAGGGCGCAGGCACTGGGGCAGCCATATGCAAACTAGCAGCTCTATACAAAACTGCCTTCCCTGGGGCCCAGCACAGAGACAGCAGGGAAGAGGCAAGAGTCAGCCCTGCTCTGCGAATATATACATGATTGACAGAGTGAGAGGCCATCACTGCATCCTTACCCAGCTCACTTGTCTGGTCCAGGGCATCCCGTGTGACAGATGCAGAAGAGTGGAGGAGTTTGGTTTCTGTTCTGGTCCTGCTCATACAATGGCCAACACAGACTGTTTGAAATGCCTCTGGGAACAGTGTGATAATTGTACTAGGAAACAGAAAGATGTTGGAGGCTGAGGACCCAAGGTGGAGGGTGGCAGGCCCCTGGAATAGGAACAGGAACAGGAATAGGAGTAGGAAGGGAAGTCACCCTAATGGCGTGACAGTAGAAGACAGCTCCATGCAGAATTATTATTTCTGCTGTTCCTGTTGCCTTGAAGTTGCATACAAATGAGCACAGAGCCCCTAGACTAGCAACAGTGCACAGTGCAGGAGCGTCTCTGAGCTGGGACCTCTTCCTGCCCTGACTTCCCATTTCCCTTTGGATTTGGCTTTTCCCTGGAATCCAGGAACCAGCCCCGGGGTGCGCTGAGCCTGCGAGTGCAGCTTTGTCTGTCTGTTGATAATGACTGAGTATGTCAATGATGCCCAGGGGTAAATCAAAATCCTGACTGGTCCTGAGCAGCAGGAAAGGATCAGACCAATGAAGGGAAATGGATCTGTCTGGAGTGATTGAAATCAAGGCTCTTTGGGTCACTTGATCAGTGCAAGGTATTAATCTCTTGACACAGGTAGTTATGTGAAAACTTGACATGGCCATGCCCATGCCCATGTCTCTGGGGCCCAAGGAGGATGGGGAGGCTGCTGCAGTGAGGACGGCAGGGACTTGTCCTGGCAGTACTGCGCCAGGCCAGGCAAAACCTGGAGTCCCTGTTGTCTATCGAAGAAATCCCCAATCAGGCCAGAATGTGAAAGCTGAAGTCCTGGCTATCCATGTTAGCCACTCATCTCAGTTTACAGCTCTGCACCAAACTCGCTATTTAAGCCATTCTTTCTCCTGCTGCTGCCCTTACCCTTTGCCCAGAGCACGAGGAGCCAGAGGAGCTGAGTCTGCCACAGCATCTTGCTGCTTCTGCACCGACCGACACGGAGCTGAGAGACACCAAGCGTTAAACCAGCCCCTTTATAGCAGCTCCCCAGAGCAGGGCGCAGTCACTGCTTTGCTCTGACAGAAAACACCACCTCCTCTGTAGAGATATTCAGGACAACACACAATGTGCCCAAGAGATTTCTCAGGTCCACGGTTTGGCAACCATGGACCAGGGTGACTTGAGGGGCCCAGAGGCCAGCTCTGTCCGGGTTTAGGGATTATATCCTTTGTTGGCACTGTCCTTGAGTTGCTGGCCCCAGCCCCAGTCCCCCTCTGGTTTTTCTCATGGTCAGTGCAAAAATCCTGGTCTCTTCTCAGGAGTTCATTCACATCCCACTGGAGGATGAGCACTACTCTGCATGTTCACACCTCTTACCCCGTCCATCCGGGCATGGTGCTGTACTGCCCACGTGCCCCTCATGTGCCTCTGAACATCCTATATGAGTCTGGCACTGTCCTGTGCTCAGGACTTTTGGCTTCTGGTCTTTGCTGGCTGCCAAATGGAGCCCAAAAGGGATTTTCCCTCTGGTTGATGCAGGTGTCTGTGGGATTTTATTGCCTTCCTTTGCGGTGTTGTGTGTGGGCTGCAGCCAAGACTGGGGACTTTGACTGGGCTGTGCCAATGCTCCTGTTGTGCTAACGCCCAGAGGTCCCTGGCTGGAGGGTCTTGCCCCTCAACTTAGGATCATACTCATCATGACATTTGGGGTCAGGGAGGACTTTTACCCCATGGCAGGTTGGTACAGACTGTCGGGGGTTTGCTTTCCTCTGTAGTAGGGGACTGGTCCTTGCCCTGGGATCTCTCAAACCTATTTTTAAAGCCCTTGCGGCAGCAGGGCCACCCCCTCCCGCTGCTTTACCTGTGGCACTTTAGGGTGCTTTGCCTGGTGGTGGTGCAACAGGGTAATGGTGTAGTTTTAGTAACTGGTTAAACAGGGATTTATATGGGCTGGCTTGTATAGGGATAATTCTGCCTCAGGGGTGATGTTGGATTAGACGGCCTTTGGTGGTCCTTTGCAGCCCATCTTCTCCATGTTTCTGTGAACAACGGCAGCAACAACGTAATGACTGTTGTAATTCAACAGTGAGTTTACAAAGTGCATGGAGGGGAGAGCAGTGAGCAGAGTCCATCTTCCCCCTCCCAGCCCATATGTACCGCACAGAACGTGTGCTACATCGTATTGCCCCATCGGGCCAGTGGGAGATTGCATGTGCTTGCTATCATGAAACAGGCCGTACCAAGGCAGCGCTGACAGCAGAGCAACATTTTAAGAATCGCTGGAAAGGAGATCAGTGACAGAGCGGAAGAGATAACAGGTGAAGAGCTGTGACTGTGGCCGGCACCTGGCGATGCTGTACCGGGGCAGTGAGTCACTGGCCTGGGACCCTGTGCAGGAAGCAGCCAAACTAAGCAGAGCTGGGAGTTTTCTGTATTAGGCTGTAGCACTGTGCGAGGGGAATAGCCCTGTTGACAGTAATAATCTCCAGCATTGTCACCTTGAACATGGGTCATAGTTAAAGGGAAGTTGGTGCCAGACCCCCTGCCACTGAACCGGTCGGGGATCCCCGAAGGGTGGTTGCTTATGCTGTAGAGAAGGAGTTTAGAAACTTGCCCTGGTTTCTGCTGATAAAAGTGCATGGAGTTGCTAAGACTTGGGCTGGTTTTGCACTCAATGGTGACTGTGTCTCCTGGAGACACTGCCAGGGACTCTGGAGTCTGAGTCACAAGCACGTCCCCACTGGAGCCGGCATGGGTGAAACAATCCACAGGGACAGGAGATCAGACAGCTCAAATGCAGCAATGTTTGGCAAAGGGAATGTGCTTTTGTTTTCAAGTCCCACAAGTTTCTTTTAGACAGATCATTTCAAATTCTGCCTGAAGGGATCACGACACGACTGGAGACTGTTCTGTGGAGAGTACAGGGCACTGTCCATCTTTCTGTCCTGCTTATAACATGCCCATCGGCCTCCTATCTTTGCACTCTCTACATCAGTGCTCACTAACTCTCAGCAGCTCCCAAATCCTGAGCTGCTCCCTCCCCTGCTGCTGTCCTTGTGCTTTGCCCAGAGCACGAGGAGCCAGAGGAGCTGAGTCTGCCACAGCATCTTGCTGCTTCTGCACCGACTGACACGGAGCTGAGAGACACCAAGCGTTAACCTGGCCCCTTCATAGCTGTTCCCCAGAGCAGGGCGCAGTCACTGGGCCAGCCGTCTGGGGAACAGCTAGACGACAAAGCAGAGTCTCTATGTCCAGATGCCTTCCCTGGGGCCCAAGGCAGAGCCTGCAGGGAAGGTGCTAGACACAACCCTGCTCTGTGAGAGCAACAGCATCCTGGGCTTCAGTCCCCTTGCACCACATTGGGAGACACGGTGACGCCAGCAGTCTCTGCTCCTGACCCCTCTCTGCCCGCAGCTGCAGCGCGGGTGACTGTCAGGGGCAGGGGAGTTGCCCTTCAGCTTCTCTGCTGTCAGCGAGAAGCAGCTTCATGCTGTTCATCAGTTAAATATCTCAGTTGGCTTCTCCCAGAAGACGATTCATCACACAGGGCGGGCACTGAAAGGCTTGTAGGAGGCTGGATGACACAAGCCCTGCTGGCCCTTTGCCCCGTGCTGGGGGTCTCCCTGTGACCGGTGCAGCGTGAGGAGGAGGGGCTGCAAACCACTGCCATGGTTGCTGGAGCATGCGAGTGGAGACCAAACAGGGCATCAGCGGGGGCTTCCCTGCTCCCAGGCTGCCTCTCGCTCTGGGCCGGGACAGCCAGGGCAGCTGATCCCCCTCGGTGTGTCCCTGATGCCTGGCCCTTGTGGCGGGCCAGTACGAGGTGCTCCTGCATGGAGCCACCCACCTCACTGTGCCTGACCACCTTCCAGGCTCTGAGTGCCTCCCGGGGTTGCCTCACATCTGGCCAACCCCCTTCCAGGAGCACACTCGCTAGCCTGGGGTAAAAACTGCCACCACCCAGAGATGGGCTTTACTTTGGCTCTGTGCACCCTGGGAAACACAGGCCTAGTAGCCCTCGAGGGTACCTGCCTCACTTCAAGCACTTGGGGGTGCTTCTCTTAGTCGGAAGCACAAATAGGGGTCTCCCTTAGTCAGCTGAACCAAGGGGACCCCAAGACGTAATCTAGACCCACACCCAATAAGTCTCCCATGCTAGGTACAAAGGAGAACATCACTAGTTGCTGGGCAGACTGGCAGTTCCTAGCTCCCCAGGGAGCCCATGCCCCTCACCCAGGTATGTGATACCAGTCACCTAGGCAGAGAGAGCAGGTTTCCCCCCTCCCTCAGGAATGTATCCAGCTCAGGTTACCTAAAGAGATAGGGGAAGGTGTGTACCCTCTGCTGGGCCCATCTTAACCAAATGGTCACAGAGCAGAGTTTTTGGGGAGAAACAGAGGTGGCATTCTGCCACAGACCCCTCCTGACCTCTCATTGTCCCTCTTTGCTCTCAGCTCCTCACTGGCTGAGGGCTGCGGTCATAGTACCATGCAACCATGGAGGAGGAGGGCCGGGAGGGACCCTAGTCCTACAGGTCACCTAGTCCAACCTCCCACCTGAGGCAGGATCCTTGTCCAGCCCATTATCAAAACCACTCAGTCAAATGATCACTGCAAGGCTGTTCCCTGCCCTCAGCACACAGCTCTGCTCTCCCCAGGACAAGCCCCCTCCCCAAGACCCAGCTCCCCTCTCCCCACACCCCATACTCACCCCCCAGTGCTGTGGGGCAGGGAGCAGGCCCTTGCAAGTGCTGAGGAGATGATGGCACCTGTCTTTATGGGAAGGAGATGGTGTTGTGCTCCCAGAGAGCATCCAATCCTTCCCGTCCTCACACCATGCTGAGCAGCCCTTGCACGGGGCCGGGAGCCCTCAGCTCTCTGTGACCCAGGTTCAGCTCCTCATTGGTTTCTCTCTGTGCCCTGCAGGTTTGGCCT
>NW_005843242.1:252427-253239 GCF_000455745.1 Alligator sinensis | reverse complement strand
GTGCCAGTGCTGCAGCCAGGAAAGGGTCCACTGGTTTGTTTACGAGATGGAGAACATGTTTAATCAATCAGGCTCCTAATAATTAACTGTTCTGTGTGCTGGCTCATTGTGCCCCTGGACATTGCACTCTCCCGGGTTGGGCGGCTGGTGGCTCACGCAGGGTTGCTGCCAATTAAATCATCGATGACTTTTGAGCTACTTCTCAAGTGCATGAGGCATGAGATAGCAGATTTCCCCTTCCAGGCCCGCTGTTGGAGCCCCCGCCACCCTTCCCAGCTTTGCCTCCTTGACTGGGGGTGCCCAGCACTGTCCCCAGGGGCCGCCCCATGGCTGCCAGAAATTTTGGGGCAGTTCTGGGGAGCCAGCTCCTCCTGTCTTTCTAAGGATCCCCAGAGGTCGGGTCCCAGGCATTGGGTGCTGGGAGCTCTCCCACCTTTGGGCTGGCTGGCACCAAGTGTCTGGGCCATGTGGGGACCTCGGGACTGCAGGGCCAGCCCAGAGCTCCCTGGGAGGAGAGTGGGGCAAGGAGGGAGCTCCCCTCAACTGCTGGCAGACACTGGCCTGCAGGAGACAGCCGGCCCGGCCCAGACCCGGGGCTGTAGGGTCACACTATTGCAGGGTTCCCAGTAGGACAGTGCAGTGGGGCTTGAGGCCCGGCTGTTGTGTGCTGGGATGCTCCAGCCTGACACCCTGGGAGGCGGCATCGGAGCCGGGTCCCACATCCTCTGCGGCCCTGGGCCGCTCTGCGCTGAGATCCCTGGTGCCCCGGCTACCAGGATGGCTCCGAGCGGGGACCCCCGAGCCTAGAAACC
>NW_005843242.1:240582-252087 GCF_000455745.1 Alligator sinensis | reverse complement strand
GCTGCCCGCGGGGAGAAGCTGGGGCCAGGGCCGTCGGGGCTCTGCACAGGGGGATGCGGCACAGCCTGCTCCGCGCCCGCCCTGTCCCCTGCCCCGCGCCGCCCCGCGCCCGGGCACCTGCTGCCCCCGGGTGACCTGGATCCTCCTGCCTCCCCCAGAACACCTCGCTGCTGCAGCGCCCCGATGCCGACCTGCCCCTGTGCTTCGAGCAGACCGTGCTGGTCTGGGTCCCCCTGGGCTTCCTCTGGCTCTTCGCGCCCTGGCACCTGCTGTCCCTGTGCAAGTCCAGTGCCAAGAAATACTCCCGGACCAGGCTCTACCTGGCTAAGCAGGTGCAGTCCAGCCCGAGGGACCTCGCGGTGCAAGGGGCTGGGTCCAGGGGGGCAGGTGGGCACGGCCGGGGGGTACAACAGGCTGGCATGGACTGAAGGGTGTTGCAGGGTGAGTGACAGCGCAGCTCCCCCCTGCCAGACCCCACGACCTCTGTAGCTTGCGGGGCTGGGGCTGGGGTCTGCTGACAGCTGTTCCCCCACAGGCACTGACCGGGCTGCTCCTTCTCACGGCTGTGACTGAGCTGGCCTTCACGCTGGCAGAGGACTTGGGGAGTCCGGGCCCGGCTGGCCAGAGCCCCGCTGTGCACTACACAAACCCCGTGCTGTACACGCTGACCTGGGTAGGAGCTCCCTGCCCCCAGCAGGGGGGATCGGAGCAGTGGGTGGCCCCAGGATACCCCTGTGGTTGTGGGTTCCCACTAAGCATGGGCAAAGGGACCTACGTCCTGGGCTTGGACTGGGACCTGCCTCCATCAGGGGCAGGGGTGGCAAGAATGGGGCACAGGCTCCCTGCAAACTCAGGCAGGTGCTGCTGCTCCAGTCACACTCTGGAGAGGAGGCTTCAGGTCCTGATCCCAGAGCTGTGGGTCCCAGTCCCGGGGCTGTGGGCACTGGACCCTGCGTTTAACCTTTGCTCAGTGGGGCCCTGGGGTTCTGCCCCTTCCCTGATGGCCCCTGACCCAGCTGCTCCCTCGCCAGGTCCTGGTGCTGTTGCTGCACGATGCCCGGCGCCGCTGCCTGCGCAGGGACTGTGGGCTGCTCTTCCTCTTCTGGATGCTCTCCCTGATGTGCGGCATCTTCCCACTCCAGACGCTGATCCGGAGGGCGCTGCAGGTCAGGTCCTGCAGGACCTCTGTGCTCCCAGCTTGGCCCCTGGGGAATCCCTTCCTTGCTCCTGCTCCAGACAGGCAGGGGTGTTCGGCTCCCCTGTTCACACCAGGCCCTTGCACTTGGGTCCAGGCGGGGGCTGGAAGGAGACAGGCCAGGGCCCGGCCACCCCTGCCACAGGAAGGGCGGTAGGAGGGTGTGTTCTGCTTGGCCCCAGACACCACCCTGGCTTTGTGGGATCTGGCCCCGCTCCTGTCCTGGCCGACGGGTTGAGCTGGTGCCTGGGCCTTGCTTTGAGATAGCCTGGGCAGCTCCTGGATGTCTCCCTCCCACAGGGCCCCATCCCTGACGTGCCACGGTTCAGCCTCTTCCTCCTCTCCTATGGGCTTCAGCTTGTCCTCACTGTCACCTCCACCTTCTCCGACGTCGCCCCTGAAACTGCCGAGGCTGCCAGGAAGGTGAGGCCCTGGGTGCTGTGGGGAACCAGCTGGGGAGCCCCACAGGCAGCCAGGGGCTGGGGACAGAGGGCTGAGTCCGTGGGAGACCCTGGAGCCATTCTGCGGGCTCTGTGGAGCAGTTCCCACCATGGGCTGGTGCATGGAGAAAGGGCTCCTGGCCTCCATCCTGCACAGCCCTGAGACTGGGCTGGTGCCCGCATGGCATGATGGGGCCAGAGCCAGCCCCCCAAACCCCTGCAGAGCGGCCGGCTCAGGGGACAGACGCTCCTTGTCCTTGTGCCCTAGAACCCCGAGGTCACGGCCTCCTTCCTGAGCTCCATCACCTTCAGCTGGTACAGCAGGTACGTGGGACGCGGGGCAGGGCTGGGCCAGGGCACTGCTGGGGCCACGTGGTGTCTACACCTTGAATGCTGCACCCAGCTCTGGTCCTGTGCCTTCCAAAGGATAGAGAAGAACTAGAGAAGGGCAACAAGGCGGATTTGTAGTGGTAGGGAGGGGTTTGCACGGGAGAAGAGACTAACGGGGTCAGGCCTGGTTGGTTTAGAAAAGCAGGGACAGGAGGCGGGTTTGCACAATACTAAACAGCGACGAGAAGGTCTGCAGGGAGTTATGACTGACAGTCTCTCGCCGGACAAGACCTGGGGGCACAACATGAGACGAACAGCAGAACCGGGGCTGGTCACCGGGGTATGGTGGTTGGGGGTGTGGGGTGAGGGCTCAAGACAACTGGTGGGGGGGTCCCCGCAGCAGAGCTGACCGAACCCTCTGGCCCAGGATGGTGTGGAAGGGGCACCGCAAGCCCCTGGAGATGGAGGACCTGTGGGAGCTGCGGGACCAGGAAAGGACACAGCCAGTCTCCGTGGCCTTCGAGCGGCACATGCAGGCTGAGCTGCGGCGGGCCCGGCGGGCGCTGGAGCACCGACACCACCGCCGCAGGAACCATCCCGCTGACATGGAGCACAAGAACGGGCTGGCCCCGGCCCAGAGCCACGACGTCCTGGTGCTGGTAATGCCCTCAGCTGCACTGGGGCGGAGCTCAGACCAGGGCACCTTGTCCCCACCCCTCCCAGCACAGCACAGCACAGCAAGGCGGGGGCTGGAGGGCCCCTGTTCCCGGAGTTTGCTCCCTCCAGCTCCCCTCCTCACCGTGCCCTGAGTTGAGCCATGTCCTGCCCTGCTGTGCTGCAGCCGCAGAGGCTGGAGATGCACCACCTGTTCTCCCCTGCTCCAGCCAGGTGCCAGCCAAGGGGCCCTGGCATGGCCATGGGGAGCACCGCTCTCCTGCTGCCCTGTCCCCCTCCCCAGGACCCATTCCCTCTGCCCTTCCTTTGATCCGGGGCTGGCTCGAATTGCTCCCATCTGACCCAGGGAGGGGGAACGTGTGAGCGGGTGGAGCTCCCTGACTGGGTGTCAGAGGGGGGCAGAGGAGGGGTCCTGCAGGGTCCCGTGGGCATGGGACCCCCAGGCAATGACCCAACGGGGGATGCTGAGCCCCATCCAACCCCCTGCAGGAGGAGAAGCCAAAGAAGAACAGGAGGAAGCAGCAGGGAGTGGCAGACCCCAGCGGGGACTTCCCCCGGCGCTGGCTCTTCAAGGTGCTGATCCGATCCTTCTCGGGCAACCTCCTGTGCTCGGTGGCCTTCAAGCTGGTGCACGACCTGCTGGTCTTCGCCAGCCCCCAGCTGCTGAAGTGAGTCTGGGGGGGGTTCATGCTCTGCACCAGCCCTGGTGCTGATGCAGCCATGAGGCGCCTTGATTCAGGGGGCAGGGTGAGGCCTCCTGGGGGCCTGGACTCTGGGGCAGGGCTGGGCATCCCGGGACCACGAGTGACCTGGGAGCTGTCTCCTGGCCCGGGGCTGAGCTGCTCTCTCCATGGCTGTGCTGCCAGGGCGCTGATCGCCTTCGTGGCAGACCCAGGGGCCTTCGCCTGGCAGGGCTACCTGTACGCGGTACTGCTGTTCGTGGCGGCGCTGGCCCAGTCCTTCTGCCTGCAGCAGTACTTCCAGCTGTGCTTCAGCCTGGGCCTAAGCGTGCGCACTGCCCTCATGGCTGCTGTCTACAAGAAGGTGGGTGGGTCCCGATGGCACTGGAGCCCTCCCCATCTCCCGTCACCCCGGCCCTGGGCTCTGGGCCCTCTGTCCCTGTGGGGGAGGTGGGCCGTGCAGCTGGATGCACCATGGGGATCCCCTCAGGAGATGGGCCGGGGCTCCAGCCTGAGACCTGTGTGCCCGTCGACTCCGGCTGGTTTGGCCATGGTGCCGCCTGCCACGTCCTGCTTGGCTCCTGTGCCTGGGGCGGGCAGGGGCTCAGTGGATCCGTCCCCCAACACCCTCCATGACCGTGCTCTCTGGCCCCAGGCACTCACCATTTCCAGCGCCACACGCAAGGAGTCCACGGTGGGGGAGACAGTGAACCTGATGTCGGTCGATGCCCAGCGCTTCATGGATCTGACCAACTTCGTGCACCAGCTGTGGTCGTCCCCGCTGCAGATTGCCCTCGCCATCGCCTTCCTCTGGGCCGAGCTGGGCCCCGCCGTGCTGGCTGGGCTGGGCGTCATGGTGCTGCTCATCCCCATCAACGCCGTCCTGGCCACCAAGGCCAGAGCCATTCAGGTCTCTGGCCAGGCAGCCTGCTCCCCGGTCTGGCTCCCTGAGCCCCTTGCCAGCCCCAGCCCCTGGTCCTGCCCCAGCCCCAATCCCTATCCCAGCCCCAGCCCTTGACTCCTGGCTCCTGCCCCTGCCCACGCCCCAATCCCCACCCTAGCCCCTGCCCTAGCTCCTGCCCCTGCCCTCTGCCAACTCCGACATCTCTCTGCAGATGAAGAACATGAAGAACAAGGATGAGCGCATGAAAATCATGACCGAGATCCTCAGCGGGGTCAAGGTGAGGGAGGGGCCGGACCTGAGCTCCCCGGCCCCTGGGACCTCACCAGCTGCCCCTCCCTGCCTTCCTCCTACCACAGCTCAGACCACATGGGCAGGTTGCTGTGGGGCTTTCTCTGCCACGAACTGCCCACACAGCCCGGGCTGTTGCGGGTCTGGGGGCAGTGGCCTGGGGGCATAGTCTGGGCCGCCTGCTTGGGGCACCTGGTGAAGGAGCAGTGCCAGGGCTGGAGGGTGCCGTGGGGTGGGGGGGCTGGGGCTGGGGCCAGGACAGGCTGACACGGGCGTCTCTCAGATCCTGAAACTCTTCGCCTGGGAGCCGTCGTTCGAGCGCCGGGTCGGAGGAATCCGGGAGCGGGAGCTGAAGGGGCTGCTGCACTTCACCTACCTGCAGGCCGTGTCCTTCTTCATCTTCACCTGTGCTCCCTTCCTGGTGAGGGCCCGGGGACCACACTGCCCAGGGCTGCCCTGGGGGAGGACAGGGATGCCCTTGGAGTGGGGGGTAGGGCTGGGACAAGGGACGGGGTGGGAGTCGGGGGTGGGCACACACCGGCTGCGTGGGTCCCCATCTCATGCCCCTGCCCTCAGGTCTCCGTGGCCAGCTTCGCCGTCTTTGTCCTGGTGGACGAGAGCAACATGCTGGATGCGCAGAAGGCCTTCACCTCCATCTCGCTCTTCAATGTGCTGCGCTTCCCCCTGGCCATCTTACCCATGGTCATCTCCACCTTGGTGCAGGTGGGGCAGGGCAGGCCAAGTCCTGCTGCTTGAGCCTTGCACACATCCCATGGCCCCTGCAGCCCATGGGTTTAGTGCCCAGAGCAGGAGGTTCAGCCGCAGGACTGATGCTGCCGGGAGCTCAGGACGCGGGCAGGGGTTCACAGGGTCAGGCCCTGCTGTTGCCTCTGAGATCGGCTCGTGCTGCGGGGAACCCCGGAGCCCCCTGTGCTGCCCACGGGCATGCCGCCCCCATATCCCAGCATAGCCCGTTGTGGGGCCCTGGGAGCAGACCCGCATGCCCAGGACTCACCATCCCGCTCGGGTCTGGCTATCTGACGCCCACCCTGCTTCCCCAGACCAGCGTGTCCGCCGAGCGGCTGGAGCGGTACCTGGGGGGTGACGACCTGGACACCTCAGCCATACGACACGACCCCATTCCCGGTAACCGAACGGCCCCGCGCGCACGGCAGGGCCTGAGGGTCCTCCTGGTGTCTGCAGAGCCTGTCCGGGTGTGCGGGGTCCTGGGGCAGGGGGCTCGGCCCCACTGGAGGCACCACGGGCTGGAGGGGGAGCTGCCCCGTCCCTGAGCACTGCCCGTTCCCTTGGCAGGCAGCGCAGTGCGATTCTCCGAGGCCTCCTTCGCCTGGGACCAGGACGCTGGCCCAGCAGTCAGAAGGTGAGTGGGCTGCGGTAGGGCCAGGGTCGTGCCCGTGCCGGTGCAGGGGGGTCTTGGGCACCCACCCAGTGCCCCACACCTCCCGACCTCTTGCCCTGCAGAGTGACCCTGGATGTGGCGCCAGGGTGCCTGGTGGCTGTGGTGGGGGCCGTGGGCTCTGGGAAGTCCTCGCTGGTGTCTGCCATGCTGGGGGAGATGGAGAACGTCCATGGGCACATCAACATCCAGGTGAGGGAGCCCCGGGCATGGTGCCGGCAGCTGAAGCAGGGCCCTGAGGGGATGTCTTGGGACCGGGCAGCCACAGCGCCAGCCTGAGATGAGGCCAGTCCACCGGCACTGCAGCCACGTACCTCCGTCCTGACCTGCCCCTGCTCACCCAGCCCTGGGGCCTGCCCCAGCTTGTAGCCCTGTCCTCTGCCCCCAGCCCTGGGCTCCCCGCGCGCACAGCCCCCTGCTCCTGCCATCCCGGGCTTAGCTCCCCCGTGGCCACGGCACACTGTGGCAGCGTGGCCACGGGCAGGCGCCTCCCCGGCAGACTGGTGCCAAAAGGTCTTGATCTCCAGCGGTGCCTGCCCCCCACGCAGGGCTCCCTGGCCTATGTGCCACAGCAGGCGTGGATCCAGAACGCCACGCTGAAGGACAACATCCTCTTCGGGTCAGCGCTGGATGAGGCCCGATACCAGCGGGTCCTGCAGGCCTGCGCCCTCCTGCCTGACCTGGAGCTGCTACCGGCCAGAGACCTGACCGAGATTGGGGAGAAGGTATCTAGCCGCCCGCCCGGGGTGGTGGGTGCACGGAGGGGCTGGGGGGCACTAGGTGTGAGCCCAGGGGCTCGTGGTGCCTGGCCCCTGGCGGGGGTGGGAGCGGGGAATGCTTCCCTGTATCAGGAGCTCGGGACCCTGGGGGTTACAGATGTTGCTCCCCCTCCAGGGCATCAACCTGAGCGGGGGCCAGAAGCAGCGGGTCAGCCTGGCCCGGGCCGTGTACAGCGAGGCCGACATCTACCTCCTGGATGACCCCCTCTCCGCCGTGGATGCCCACGTGGGGAAGCACCTCTTTGAGCACGTGCTGGGCCCTGAGGGGCTGCTCAGGGACAAGGTGGGGGCTGAGGCTGGGACAACAAGGGGCCTGTGGGCCTGCGGCTCCAGGGGGCAGGAGCTGTGGCAGAGGAGCCCGGGGCCAGTACTGGGCTGGGAGTGGAAGAGGGGGCATCTGGGGAGGAAGCCGATGGGGTCAGGGAGCCCAAGGGCTGTCTGTGGCCCTGGCTGGAGTAGGAGTGGGTGGGGGGTGCCTGGTCCCCATGCCGGGGGCCTCTGCAGCCTTGACACTTTCTCCGCTGCAGACCCGGATCCTGGTGACCCACGGCATCAGCTTCCTGCCACACACAGACAAGATCGTGGTGCTGGTGGGTGGCGCGGTGTCCGAGCATGGCTCCTATGGGGCCCTGCTGGCCAGTGGGGGGGCCTTCGCCCAGTACCTGAGCACCTACGGGGGCCAGGAGCAGCGCGAGCCCGAGGGACAGGCCACAGGTGAGTGGTACGGCTGGGCCGCGGGCAGCGGGGGAGGGCACGTGGCTCTGGGTCTCCTGCCGGAAGGGGCCGTTGCATTCCCGCACTGGAGCCCTGCTCTGTGCTGAGCATGCCCCAGGCTCTGGGAGTGGGGAAGGGGCCCCAGGGCAGGGGCTGAGCACCCCCTCCATGGGGTTGGCCTTTCCAGCTGATCTGGGTCATAGTGACGCTGCCTGGCCCCACATCTGCTGGGCATCTCCCCTGCTGTGACTGGGGGCTGGTGCCCAGGTGGACAGGCCACGACAGGGAGGGCCCAGCCCCAGACAGATCCGTCCTCACCCTCCTTCCCCGGGCACGGCTACGTGTTGGTGCTGGGTGCGTGGCGCGGCCGGGGTTGCTTGGCAGGAGGTGCTGCGGGTCATAGTGACGCTGCCTGGCCCCACATCTGCTGGGCATCTCCCCTGCTGTGACTGGGGGCTGGTGCCCAGGTGGACAGGCCACGACAGGGAGGGCCCAGCCCCAGACAGATCCGTCCTCACCCTCCTTCCCCGGGCACGGCTACGTGTTGGTGCTGGGTGCGTGGCGCGGCCGGGGTTGCTTGGCAGGAGGTGCTGCAGGAGCAGGGAGCGGGGCCCCCCCCCCCCCGACCCCTGAGCCTGTGGCTGGTGCTGCAGCGGGGGCTGGTGAGGAGGAGGAGGAAGCTGGCGAGACGCTCGAGGCCAGCGCAGAGGAGGTGCCCACCGACGTGGTGACCTCGACCCTCAAGAGAGAGGCCAGCATCCGACGCTTCAGTCGCAGGTGGGGGGCCCTGGGCAGCTCTGCCCTTGGGGCTGCTGGAAAGGGCCCAGAGTCCTTGTCCCAGCTGGTCTCTGGGGCCTCCACGCGCGGCTCCCCAGCGGTGCCCAGCTGTGGGGCCCAGCTGCAGCTGGCCGGGTGCTTGCAGCTGCCTGGAGCTGAGCGCTTGGAGGCTGCATCCCGCGCCCTGCTCCCGTGGGCACTGGGGGCGGGGGGGCCTGGCCGGCTGCTTTCATCCCACCTGGGAGCCTGGGAGGGTGGGGAGCCAGCTGGGCCCTTGGCTGGGCAGGGGGTCCTGGTTAGGGGGGGCAGGCTGAGCTGTCTGGAGCTGGGGGCTGTGCAGGTTTGGCGGTGGGGACAGGAGCAGACTTGGATTCAGGGGGTCTGAGAGGGCCCCATTTCCAGAGGGCCCCTTGCTGCCCTGGAGCCCCCGGCCTGGGCAGTGTGCTGGGGACAGGAGCAGGCAGGCAGGAGAGGCAGGGCTGGGACTGGGGCTGGGGCTGGGGCCCGCACCCCAAGCAGCTGCCCCATCTCTCACAGACATGGTCCCCCCACGGCAGCATCAGCACCAGCACCAGCAGCACCCAGTCCCGGCAGAGGGTGGTGCCCGTGGGCCAGCGGGGCCCAAAGGGGCGGGAGGCAGGCGAGGAGCTGAGGGGCCAGCGCCTGATTGAGAAGGAGGCCATGGAGAGCGGCAAGGTGAGGCAGGGCTGCACGGCCGGTGGAGGGGTGGGGGGGGCTGCGGGATCCCTGCTGCTTGGTGGTCCCCGGGAAGAGCTGATGCCATTGCTGCCCCGCAGCCTGTGCGAAAGGGGGGCTGCTGTGATGGGGGTGCAGGGGCTCGCAGTGCAGGGGGCCGTGGGGTGCCAGGCCATGCCGGGTGGTGACGGGCCATGCCGTCGGCAGGTGAAGCTGTCTGTGTACATGCAGTACCTGCGGGCCATCGGCTGGGGCTTCTCGGCCTGCGTGTTCCTGTCGTACGTGGTGCAGTACGCTGCCTTCATGGGCTCCAACCTGTGGCTCAGCGACTGGACCAACGATGCCCTGCGCTACCAGAACCAGACCTACCCCGCGGCCCAGCGTGACCTGCGCATCGGGGTCTTCGGGGCACTGGGCATGGCGCAAGGTGAGCCAGGGGCTGTGGGAGGCTAGGGAGGGGGCGGCAGATTGCCCGGCCCAAGGCTGCAGCCTGAGCTGGGGATGGGGTGGGCTGTGCCAATGCTGCTGCTGGCACCAACCCCGCAGGGTCTGATTCAGACTGGTGTGCACTGGGGAGTTTTGCCTTCCTCTGCAGCGGGGGCATGGCCTGGGCCTGGGATCTCTGGTGCCCGTCTTGACAGCAGTTCATAGAAGCAGGACATTGGCCACTGCGGCCCCCCTGCTTTCCCGGGTTCGGGTGCTAGGTTTGCACTGTGCCAGGGTTGAGGGTAGTTGTATTAGATGATGGATTTGCCTAGGCTGATTTGGACAGGGCTGATCCTGCGTCAGGCAGGGCTGGACTAGCTGTGACCTCCGTGGGTCCCTTCCAGCCCCACGGCTCTAGGATTCCTCGATGAGGTGAAGCTGCTCCTGGTGACCTGGGCTGGGGGAGCCAGCCAGGCTGGGGCCTCCCGTTGTGCTGTGGGGAGGCGGCTCTGGCGCCAAAGGGTCCCTGAATGCCCTGAAGGGAGGGGGGTCGGGGGCTAGGCCCACAGAGCTCGGTGCTGACCTGCCTGTGCCGGTGCCCAGCCGCCTTCCTGCTGGTGGGAATCATCCTCATGGCCCACGGCGCCATCCAAGCCTCCCGGGTGCTGCACCAGCAGCTGCTCAGCAACATCCTGCGCGTGCCCATGAGCTTCTTCGACACCACGCCCACCGGCCGCATCGTCAACAGGTTTGCCAAGGTGAGGCTGCACTCAGGGGAGAGGACGACACAACGCCCACCCACACCCTGAAGCCGCTCACAGCAGGACTTTGCAAGCCCCCTGCCTGCCCTCTGCCTCGGTTTCCCTGCTGCCTGTGTCCCACGGTCCCAGGCGCAGCCCAGGCTGGGAGTCAGAGCGCTTTCGGGGGTGGTTCCCTTGGGCGGTACGAGGCCCTCTCCTGTTCTCACCGGCTGCCTCCACGGTTTCCCCCCAGGACATCTTCACCGTGGACGAGACCATCCCAATGTCGTTCCGCAGCTGGCTGGCCTGCCTGCTGGGCATTGTCAGCACGCTGCTCATGATCTGCCTGGCCACCCCGTTCTTTGCCCTCGTCGTCATCCCCCTGGCCCTCTTCTACTTCTTTGTGCAGGTGAGTGCTGGGGTGGGGCTGGGATCCGTGGGGCCAGGCCCCCGCTTGTCCCCTGCGCTGGGCCGTGCACGTCCGTCAGCCCAGCCTGTGCTGCAGCCTCTGAGCAGAGGGACGGGCTCTGGGCAGCGACCGAGGGTGGCAATGACGGAGCCGTCCCTCTGCCCCCAGCGCTTCTACGTCTCCACGTCGCGGCAGCTGCGGCGCCTGGACTCGGTCACCCGGTCGCCCATCTACTCCCACTTCAGCGAGACAGTGTCGGGGCTGCCGGTGATCAGAGCCTACCAGCACCAGCAGCGGTTCCTGCAGCACAACGAGGCCATCATGGACATCAACCAGAAGAGTGTCTTCTCCTGGATCGTCTCCAACAGGTGAGGACACCCTGCCTCATCCCCCAGCTGGCTCCAGCCACTAGGACCGGCGGTCCCCACAGGGCAGTGGTGGGTCCTGCCTGCCCCCCAGGCCCTTGGCAGCCATGCTGGGAGCGGGTGCCCTCCTGGCCTTTCAGCTACATGGAGCCCTGTTCAACCTGGGGATGCTCCAGGCCATGTCAGGACTGGTGCTGCTGGGCATGGGGGTCGAACCCCAGTCATCTTGGTGTGTGGAGTGCAGGCACTGCTCTGGGGAGAGGGGCTTGGACTGGCAACTTTGGCTGCCGGGCTTGGGCCCTGCTGGAGACTTCCCAGAGAAAGGGGAGGCTGCACTGAGATACCAAGGTGGTTTGGGTGCACGCCGGGAGCTGCTAGAGGACAGGGCACGGGTGCCTGTGGGTGTTGGGGCGGCCCTAGGAGAGCATCTGCAGTCACTGGCAGGGGCAGTTCCACGGAAGAGGCAGGAGCAGAAACAGGATGATTTGGAGTGGAAGAGGGGAGCGATTGGGGTGCCTCGGGGGAGAGCTGGGGGTGGCTCTGAGACAACAGCCAAGGATGTGCGAGAGGCTCAGGGAGACAGCCCAGGGGTGGGGGGAGCTCATGGGTGAAGCTGGGGGGTGAGTCCTGAGGGCGATGGGGTGAGCAGGCTGGGACACCGGGAAGAGCG
>NW_005843242.1:238514-240489 GCF_000455745.1 Alligator sinensis | reverse complement strand
AGGACTGAGTCTGGCAGGCCAGTGAGACCCGAGTTTGGCTGGGAGGGAAGCATGAGCCAGGTGCAGTGCAGCTCAGCAGCAGGGACCCTGCGGGGAGCACAGGGAGATGGAGGGCAGCTGAAGCGTGGGGGCAGCTGGGCAAGTGAGAGGTGCTGCGGGGTTGCACTTGGAAGAAGTTGCAGCAAAGCGGATTTAGGTTGGGTCTCAGGAAACACGTCTGCACGGTCAGAGCAGGGAGACTGTGATGTGACTGCTGCAGGTCCCTGCCAGCCCCACATCCCTGGGACTGGTTCTGTGATGTGTGGGGCAGTGCGGTGCGGTGCGGTGCGATGCAGGGTGGTGGCCGGGGGCTCCTTGCGGCCGTGGAGGGGGCGATGGAAGGGGCGCCCAGGAGGGGTTTAGAGTGAGGTCCAGTGACACGGGGGAGCTGCACCTGAGGCCTGACCTCAGCAGAGATGCCCAGCAGCTCCTACGGCCCAGGTCTCCCTCAGGGAGTGTCAGGGCATGAACGGAGACTGGGCCAGTGCAGGATTTGTGCTCCTCCTAGAGGGTCCCTCGCCCCCGCCCCCCCGACCCATGACTTGCTGTGTGGGGCAGGCCCATTTGTTACCAGACTTAATATCTGGTGTCAGGCAGTGGCACTGGAGTCATGCAGGCATGAACAAGACCAGGCCATTCACTGATGAGAGCATTTATTGAGCACAGCAATATGCAAGTTTAAGCCTAAGACCCAAAAAATAACACCCCCGCCCCAGAAGAACTCCGCCTAAGTTAAGACGCAGCGTGTCCCATTGCAGCCAGGTATCGGTCGGTCTTTCTGGGGGAGCTGCAGGACTTTTTAGGTGGTGAGGGCAGTCCCAGAGGCCTCATCTTTGCCTGGGTGTTTGTAGGCATCTGCACCCCCTTGGCTCCCTCAACTCTCCCACCTCTCACACATTCAGCATCTCCCTCTCACCTTTTCTCAGGTCTTCCAGGCTCTCTTCCCTTGCAGGTTTCCTTTGAAATGCAACTATAGCCCTTTGCCCCCTGCCCCTCCTCTGCACTTGACATCTGTCCCTTAGCGTCAGGCTCAGCTAAAGGGCCCGCACTTGTCACAACTGTGCCAGGTCTTTGCCCAGACATGCACTCACCCCCTCCCTAAACCCACCCCATGCAGGTGGCTGGCCATCCGCCTGGAGTTTGTGGGCAACCTGGTGGTTTTCTTCGCTGCGCTCCTGGCTGTGATCACGCGGGACTCACTGGACAGCGGCATTGTGGGGCTCTCCGTGTCCTCAGCCCTCAATGTGAGTCCCTGTGCCCAATATGGGGGGGGGTGGATTGCACTCTGCAGGACCCTGCCAGTCATGGGGCAGACAGGGCTGGGCAGCTGCACTCCAGGCTGGGCCCTACCGAGGCTGCTGGCATGGCTGAGAAGTGAGGGCAGGTGGCATCAGGCTGGAGCTGGTCCCCCACAGCAAGGGGCTCAGGACAGGCTGCTCCCACCAGATGCCATGGGGTCCCCTGGGTGGGGTGCAGGGGGTCAGGTAGGGTCAATGCCCTGGGTGTGATGGGGCAGGGGCTGTGCGGTGTTGGGGGGTCGGTCTGCTCAGGCCCTGGGGGAGGGAGGGGTCTGGGCTGCTGTCGGGACCCCCCACATGTCAGGCTCTGCCGCGCAGATCACCCAGACGCTGAACTGGCTGGTGCGGATGACATCGGAGCTGGAGACCAACATCGTGGCTGTGGAGCGTGTGCACGAGTACATGGAGGTGGAGAACGAGGTGAGATGGGGCTGGGGGGCTGGGTCTAGGGGACACCAGGGGCATTTGTCCGCTGGCCACGGTCCTGCACTGCTCAGTGCAGGGCGCCCACGTACACCACTACCCGACCATCCTGCACGTGCCCTGCCTCACCCGCTCTGTCCTTACTAGGCCCCATGGGTGACAGAGCAGCGCCCACCCCCTGGTTGGCCCAGCGGGGGCGAGATCGAGGTCAGTGA
>NW_005843242.1:230370-237365 GCF_000455745.1 Alligator sinensis | reverse complement strand
GTCTGGGCGGGTGTCGGGCCCCCCCACATGTCAGGCTCTGCCGCGCAGATCACCCAGACGCTGAACTGGCTGGTGCGGATGACATCGGAGCTGGAGACCAACATCGTGGCTGTGGAGCGTGTGCACGAGTACATGGAAGTGGAGAACGAGGTGAGATGGGGCTGGGGGACTGGGTCTAGGGGACACCAGGGGCGTTTGTCCGCTGGCCACGGTCCTGCACTGCTCGGTGCAGGGTGCCCACGTACACCACTACCCGACCATCCTGCACGTGCCCTCCCTCACACCCGCTCTGTCCTTACTAGGCCCCATGGGTGACGGAGCAGCGCCCACCCCCTGGTTGGCCCAGCCGGGGCGAGATCCAGTTCATTGACTATGGGGTCCGGTACCGGCCCGAGCTGGAGCTGGTGCTGCAGGGCATCACCTGTGACGTTGCTGGCAATGAGAAGGTCGGAGCCCCCTCCCCACCCCGGCTGCCCGTGACCCTGCCCAGGGGGGGTGTTGGGGGGGTGGGTCCTGATGCCCAGCTGGGCAGAGCGGGGTCAGGGGAGGCCTGTCAGAGCCCATCGCCGTGGGCAGATGCTGCCTGGCTTGGGCCTATGGGCCTGGGCTTGCAGACAGCTCACCCCACGCCAGCTGGGGGGACCAGCAGCAGCCCCCTGAGCAGGGCACCAAGAGTAGGGCCCAGGGCCAAAGGCTTTGCAGAGGCAGGATGGGCCTGGGGCTACAGGCTGGGTACCATCCCCTGGGGTGGCCAGCAGGGCCAAGGCACAGGGCTGGTTACCGGTGGGGATGGCTGTGAGCCCCGGGGTGTGCAGGGGCCCATCGCAGCGCAGCACATCTGACCGGCTGTCCCCACAGGTGGGGGTGGTGGGCCGGACCGGGGCAGGGAAGTCCTCGCTCACCAACTGCCTCTTCCGCATCCTGGAGGCGGCAGGCGGGCGCATCCTCATCGATGGCGTGGACATCGCCACCATCGGTCTCCACGACCTGCGCCAGCACCTCACCATCATCCCCCAGGTGCGCTTGCCCCTGCCCGCACTCATGGGTGCTGGACCTGCGCCTCTGCCCCAGGGCTTCCTGCAGGCCCCATGCCCCAGGGAGTGAGGGTCGCCCCTGGGTTGGACACGGCTCTGTGTGCAGAAGAGTCCCTGGGTCCTGGCTCTTGCCAGCTCGGCCCCATTCCCCCCCCGGCCCCAGCAAGGCAGGATCCAGCCCCACTGGGCCCCAGCTCCTGCCCTGGGTGTCACCTGGGGCCCAGCCACCGAGACCCGTGCTCAGCCCCGCTTCTTGCCCGCCTGGCACTGGGGCTGCTCAGTAGCAGCAGGGCCCAGGCCGTGGCAGAGCAGGGGAGGAAGCGCAGGGCAGCCACGTGCACGGCCCAGGCAACACCCCTACCTCTCCGCCCCGTGGGTAATGGCCCCTGGGCTGTCCCGGCAGGACCCGGTGCTGTTCTCAGGGACGCTGCGCCTGAACCTGGACCCATTCGAGCAGTACTCGGAGGTAGAGCTGTGGCGTGCGCTGGAGTTGGCTCACCTGAAGGCGCACGTGCAGGCGCTGCCTGAGGGGCTGGCCCACCCCATCAGCGAGGCTGGCGAGAACCTCAGGTAAGTGGGCTCCGCACGTCCCTTTCCTGCCAGCCAGCCTAGGCCCCCGTGACCGCGGCCTTTCTCCCCGCAGCGTGGGGCAGCGGCAGCTGCTGTGCCTGGCCCGGGCTTTGCTGCGCAAGTCCAAGATCCTCGTGCTGGATGAGGCCACGGCTGCCGTGGACCTGGAGACTGACCGGCTCATCCAGAGCACCATCCACAGCGAGTTTGCAGACTGCACCGTGCTGACCGTCGCCCACCGCCTGCATACTATCATGGACAGCAACAGGTGTGTGCAGGGGGCTGCCTGCACCCCCACAGCCAGCCAGGGGCAAGGGATGCACTGGAAACACCCCTGTAGCCAGCACCGGTCAAGGTGGCTATATGCACCCCTCGTGCTCCCAAGTGGGGGCAGGGACCATGCATACATCATGTGCACCACTGCAAGTAGCAGCTGCGGGTGGGCAGGGGCTGTAGCCAGCAACAGCCCTTCATGGTGGCGTGAAGCTGCCCAGCCCAGAGGTGCTGGGGGTGGCCGATCAGTCCTCCTCCCCTCGGGGGGGGTTTGCTGGGCTGGGTGGGGCTGTTACTGGGCAAGCCTTGCCCATCAGCAGGGCACAGAGGCGCTGCTCTGGGACAGTGGCTCCCAGCACTGGGTTGCAGCCCCGGGACACAATGCAGCCCTTCTGGCAGCTGGGAGCCCCTGGCCCAGCGTGGCTGCCTGAGCCACAGCCCCAGCCCCTGTCTCTGCTTGCCCGCAGGGTGCTGGTGCTGCAAGCTGGCCGCATTGCTGAGTTCGACAGCCCTGAGGTGCTGCTGCAGCAGCAGGGCGTGTTCACCACCCTGGCCAAGGACGCTGGCATCGTGAGCTCCCAGACCACATTGCTGTAGGGGCCGCAGTGCTGCCCCAGGGCTGCCAGGAGTGCGTGGCTGCTGGAGATGACACCGTGATGGATGGGAGGACTCCAGTCTCCCCCGGCAGCAGGACTGCCTGGGAATTGCCCCTGCTGCTGGAGGACTGTGGCAGAGCAAGGGGCTGAGCACGCAGGCCCTGGCACCAGGGGCTGCACTGTACATGAGCACAGGGAGCTGCTCCTATGCCTGGTGCTGCTGCTGGCGTGGGAACAGCTCCAGTGCGGGGCTGCAGCTGCTGAGCTCTGGTGCTTGCTGGGAGCATCTCTGGCCGCAGTGCTGCCACTTGCCAGGAGCGCCTGCAATCACTTCCTTTAGTGGCCCTTGTCACCTCTGGGGCTCCTTGCGCAGACGCGAGTGGGATGTTGCACGTGCTGCTTATGCATGACAGCTGCGGGCAAAGCTCTCCTGCCTGGGGCTCGTCCCAGAGAAACCCTCGCCCTGGCGCTTTGGTCTGTCACACAGCTCTGGACCCTGGCTCAAGGGCAGGGGCCAGGAAAAGGGCTGGGCCGGGCCCCTTCCCTGCTCCTTGTAATGCTATTGCATGAGAGGGGCCGTATCCTCCACACCGCCCCAGAGGAGCCCCACCCCACTCAGCCAGCGGTGCAGATCCTGCGTTGGGTGCTGGGCTCCAGGTTCCACACCAGGCCCCAGTGCAGTCGGCAGCTGCAGCCCCTGGCACACAGCACCCCTGTCCTGTGCTGGGTTTAGCACCCCCCGGGGCAGGCGTGGCTCAGCCTGCTCTACCCCCACCCCCCCAGTTGAGTGGCAGGGACATGGCAGAGTCACTCTGGCCCCACCCTGGAGCAGGATGAAGCCCATGGGCCAGACTATGGGCACACACTCCTCTTGCCAGCCTACTGCAGCCCCATGCATCCCCTCCTCACAGTGCCTGTTGCTGTGTATAAAGGGTATTTAAGTTAAGTATTGCGCGTGCTTCACTCCCGCCAGGCAGGGAAGCGGATGGGCAGCAGAGGCATCACTCAGGAGTGCCCCTTACAGGGGTCACCTATCCCAGGGACTGGGTTATACTCACAATCCCGATGCCAGCAGCTCCCAGGCACAGACCCCATGGTCTCCTTCACTGCCCGTTCACGTCCTCTCCCTCTAAGGCCCCTGCTGCTGCCACTGTCAGCACGCAGCCTACACGAGCTGGGCGCAGGCCCAGCTCTGCTTGTGCTCCTGGTGCAAGGCAAGGCCCAGGCCACCTGTCTGTCCTGGGCCAGGGCACAGGGGCCTGTCAGCAGGCAGCACAGCTGGAGCCAGGGACCCGGGTCGCATACGCACTAAGGGAGTGGCGTCAAAAAGAGCAAACCTTTATTTACAGAGCAGCAGCACAGCCCCCATCCCTGGGGGGCAGCAGCAGCAGCGGGACCCCCTCCCCCAGTTGCAGCCTGGCCCCTGCCCAGGGGAGCAAGCAGCCTGCAGGAGTGGGGCAGCCCACGTGGGGCACCCTAGAGCACAGCGGTCACTGTGGGGGTGGCAGGTACTGGCCCCAGCATTGCCCTGGTGCTATGGTGCCCCTGGCCAGCCCCGGGAGCGGGCGACCTGCAGGGGGGCACAGTGTAGGACCCGGGGTCTCCCCCACGGTGGAACCCAGCTGGGCTCCCACCCTTGCAGCACAGGGGACGGGGCCAAGGGGTGACCCAGCCCCACGGCTCCCCTGTGCGCACACCCCTGCCCTGGGAAAAAGTCGCCCCAGCCACTGCTCTTCACAAGACTTGGCCGTTTGCTTTACACCCGAACCCCCGAGGGGCAAGAGACCTCAGCACTTCATTTCCACGTGCAGCCGGTGCTGCCTCTGGTGCCTGGCTGCACCCCAGGCTCTGCCAGCCCCATATGGTGGACGGCAGGGGAGGCCGCTTGCCTGGCGAGGAGGGGAGGAAGACACGGCCCACGCTGACCACACTGCAGCAGCGGGGCCGAGTCCTGCAGGATCGGGGCCGTCCCATGCCCCCTAGCATGGCTGCAGGCAAGCAGCGCGGCTGCCTTAGCCAGCAGGGTCCATGGGCTGCCCAGCGTCTGCCCCTGGAGCAAGACAGCAGTAGCCCGCAGCGGGGCTGGGGCTGGGGCGGCTCACGTGTACTCAGTCTTGCGGATGTAGCTGGAAGGCACATAGCCCTGGCGCCCGCGCGCCTCCACCAGCCACCACTCCCGGTTGCCCGTGACATCCTCAAACTGAAGGATGCGGAGTCTCTGGTTGGCCGACACACTCAGCTCATTGGGGCCGCGGCCCTTGAAGGTGTAAAGCGCGTAATAGACCTGTGGGTGCAGAGCAGGGTCAGCATCAGCACTGGGTGCAGCAGCCACAGGCGTGGGGGGCCACAACACCCGCCCTGCGCAGCTGTGCGCCGAAGGCTGGACTCCACCCAGGCTGCTCGTCAAAGGGATGCCTGGGAAGGGTCTGGGTCCCCATGCCCCACAGGCTCTGGGCACCCTCCCAGCCTTGTGGGTGCACATGGGGGTCTCATGCATCTGCTACAGCCCCCTCCCCACAAGGGCAGACCAGCGCTGCCAGGACCCACAGCCCAGGGTAGGGAGCACAGCTCTGGCATGGGCCAGGTCACCCCACCCAGCCAAGGGTTTGCCCCACAGCCCCCCTCACCAGCACGGCGGGCTCACCTGGTTGCCCTCGGACTCACTGCTGTCCAGCCCCGAGTCCCTGTCCTCCAGTGAGGGCGATGGCTGGACCTGGGCTTTGGCTGGCAGCCCATTGCGGGCGCCAGGGCTGCCGGCTAGCTCCGGGCGGCTGTGGCGGCGGTGAGGGGGTGCTGCAGCGGGCAGCGGGGTGGTGTCCAGCAGCCCTGTCCCATCACAGGCGCTGGGCTGGGGCTGGCGGGGGGCGTCCGCCTCTGAGGTGGAGCGCAGGTGGGGGTCTCCTGGGGCGGCTGGATCAGGTGGCGGTTTCTGGGTGAAGGCCACAGCCATGTTGCCAGGGCTGAAGGTGAGGTTGGCGTGGCTGTAGGACGAAGCACTGCCATGCTCCGACTCACTGGAGGAGTGGCTGCCCACAGACACGTCTGACTGGCTGCGGCGCGGGCTGTACGGCTTCAAGAACGAGCTGTACACAAAGCCCTTGGTCACTGTGGGGAGAGAGGGTGGATCAGAGAAGGGTGGGTTGGAGCCCAGGCCCAGCAGCTCCCGCCTGAGCACCCCCCAGGCTGATGGAGCCCCCCACCTCCATTGTCGATGAGCCAGCGGTTCTGGCTGCCCATGGGGTCCTTCTTCTTGATGACACCCACGAGGTCACCCTCCAGCAGCGAGACGTCCAGGTCCTGGGCTGCATTGAAGTTGCGCTCAGCCTGGAAGAGCTTGTCCGGGGGGTAGCGGGCCAGGAGCGTGGCACGGACCTCATCGGACTGCAGCCGGTAGCTGGGCTGGAAGACAATGCGATGCCCGTGAGACCCTGCTCTCCCCACAGTCCTGTCTGAGCCCCAGGGCAGAGTGGGGAGGGACATGGCAGAAGACAGAGCTGGGGATTAGAGGACAGGACTGAGAGCAGAACTGAAACCATTGCTGGACCTTCGTGAGCAACAATGCCTCCGCGCCCTGAGTGCTGCCGCACCGCCCCACGGCAGCCACCGCTGCTGGCTCCCCTGCCAGCTGCGACCCGTGGCGGGGGACTTGCCGACAAGGGAAGCAGCAGCGGGGGCTGCAGCAAGGGGCATGAGCAGCTGAAGAAGGGGAGCCCCACCAATCGCTACCGCAATTCACCCCCTCCCTAGGAGGCTTTTGTGCCTCCCCCCAGGCACGTACCCCACAGTTTGGGATGTGCAGGCTCAGGGTATTTCCGCTTGGCAAAGAGACGCCGTGAGGGGACCCGATCGAGGCTAATGAAGTATTAAAGGGGGCAGAGAGTCGATAGGGATCAACTATTCAGCCTCTCCCGTGCCAGAAGCAGGAGAGGGGAAAGGAAGCAACTTGGGAGCCGGTTGGACGTGAACAAGAGGATGCTGTTCACACAGCAAGTCATGAACCCGTGGAAGCGATGGCTGCAGGATGCTGTCTGGGCTGGGCGCTCAGCCCAACCCCAGAGGACACAGATGGGACCAGCTCCCCCTCAGCAGGTACTGACTGTGGCAGATGGCAGGGCAGCCTCTAAAACAGACCTTCCCAAAGCTCCCAGAGCCAGAGCTGCGATAGGAGAGGATGTGCCCCGTTCACCCCCTGCCACGGTGTGAGGCAGGACATGGGGCTGGCTCAGGACACGATGGTCTCAGTCTCACGGGACTCACCGGGCCCAGGAGAGGCTGCTGCCGGGCTGACTGGCGCTCCATGCTCTTCCTCTCGAACGGACGCCTGGCCACAGCTGGAGCCTCTGGGAAGAAGGTGAAGGCCTGGAGCTGCTGGAGGACACGGCTGTGCTCCTCCTGGAAGATGGCAATGAGGTTCCCCTCCCGGCCAGTCACCTGCAGCAGCTGGGGCAGAGGTAGGTGCTCAGAGCAGGCTCCAGCACAGCTCCGCAGCCAAACTCAGCAGCCAGGCGGGTTGCAGAGCTGT
>NW_005843242.1:220825-230353 GCF_000455745.1 Alligator sinensis | reverse complement strand
TTAACTCCTTCCAGGCTCCATATGGCTCCTGCCCAATGTCTGCTGCCACCTAAGGTGCTCCCCCCTCCAACCCTGAGCACAGCAGGGTAGGGCAGTTTGGTTTTGCCCACGTGGCTCAGCTCTGGGGGCAGGGGACAAGCCCCAGGCCTGTGGATCCAGTGCTTTCCAACCGTGAGCTGCACTGGGGCCCCAGGGAAGAGAGGGTCCCCACAGAAGCAACCTCAGGGGCCAACGGCCCAGCTGCAGGGGGATAAACTGCAGAGTCCCCATGTGCCCCGGGGCACGGCAGTGTCTGCAGGAGCCCAGGGCAACCCCCTACGCCCGTGCCCTGCCACTCACTGAGAGCAGAGGGCTGAGCTCCTGCAGGGCCAGGCGCACGAAGTCGCAGTGGGCCGTGGCGTAGCCCCGCACGCAGCCGGCGAAGAGCTCCTTGGTAAAGCACTGGAACTTGGGCAGCTCGTCTAGCAGCTGGGCGTTGAGCGCCTCGTAGTTGTTGCGGGCCGACTGCAGCTCCTCCAGCGTCCGCTTGTCCTTCAGGCGCTCGGCCCGCTCTGAGCACGTGTGCAAATCCAGCAACTTGTCGAAGCGCTTCTGCACCAGCTTGTGGGGTCCCGTGAACATGCTCAGCAGCTGTGTCAGGGGTGCCATAACCAGCTGCTCTGTCCTCTCCTTCTGCAGGCGACACATGGGACGTGGGTCACTCCAGCTGCCCCCCCCCACATGTCTGGGGCTGAGGGGCTTGTGCCCTGCCAGCCAGGGCTCCCCAGGGCAGTGCCGCCCCTGGCAGCTCTTCTCCAGGGAGCTCCCCGCTGCCTGCTGGGTCTCAGCCATCCCCAGGGGAAGCATCTGCAGCTGCAGCCCATCAGGAACGTCCCGCTGGCACCAGACTTGCTCAGGGCAGAGGGTTAGACTAGAGACCCTGGTGCCCTGCACCCTTCCCTCAGCTGTGTCGGCCTCTCCTTGCCCCACAATCACCAGTTGGCCCTGCCTTGAGCCACCTGACTCACGAGAACCTAAGAACTGCTATTTACTGGCTCAGACCATAGGTGCATCTTGCCCGGTCTCCTGCGTGACACGGTGGCAGAGAGTGGATGCCAAAAGGGAGTGACCCGGGTCTGGCCAGGGGTTTCCCCCCTTCCCCTCTGCCTGGCAGCCTCCAGCACTGAAGGTCCAGGACGTTCTGATGCGGAGGCCGTGCCCCTCACTTAATAGTGACCGATGCCCCTTTCCTCCGAGCACATGTCCAACCCCTTGTGACTGGCTGAGCTCTCAGCTTCCAATGCACCTAGTAGTTGTGAGCTCCTACCCTTCAATGCCACTGCCTGGTGTTCGTTTTAAACTTACTACCTGCTCGTTTCTTTGTGACCCCTCGTTCTTGTGTTAAGAGATGGTAAAGAATAAATCCCTAGTGACTTTCTCTTCACCGTTTACTACTTTGCAAACCCCTCTCTTGTCTTCCTCGAGTCTCTTTTCTAAACTGACCAGGCCTGGCCCTGTTACTCTCTCACATGGAAGCCTCTCCATAGCACTCAGCACCCTCTTGCCCTTGTCGGGACCTTCTCCAGATGTCCTAGATCCTGTTGGAGGTGCGGGGCCAGAGCTGAGCGCAGCAGTCAGGGTGTGAATGCACCACGAATGTATAAAGGGGCCTCGTGATACTTCTCCCAGGGAGACCGTGGCTGCAGGTGTGGCCAGAGCGACAGGTCTCCCCAGGGTCAGGCCAGTGCCTGGGGCTGCAGCCCGTGCAGCAACCTCCCGGCCCGGCCCGGCCCAGCAGCACCAGCCCCACAGCAGACGCCCCTTCTACCTGCTCCTACCAGCCATGCCACAGCCCCCTGCCCTCCCCACAAGATGCCCCTACCTTTCCCCTGCTGCCCCCACAGCCCAGCCCCATTGACACCGTGCCCAGCTCTGCACGGTCGCCGACTCCCTCGCCCCAGTCCCCTCCTGTGCCTGGTGGAGAACAGGCTGCAAGCTGCTGCTCCTGTTCCCAGCCCCAGCTCTCACCTCTCCCAGTTTAACACCAATTGCAAAGCCTGTTGCTGCAGAGACCCTTTCCAGACCATCAGCGCAGGAGACTGGGGAGCACCAGCTCTGCTTTAATTAACCAGATTAACTCAGTAATTAAGCCCTGCTCCACACTGGAAGACAGCTCAAAGTGCTCCAAACGCTGTACAGACACCCCCCAGACTGCTTTGGAGTTTGCTGGGCCTCTGATGGGGGGGGGCAGCATTCATGGTCCAAATATGGGGTCGCATGACTGAGGGATTCCCCATCACAGCCCCCAAACCAGCACTGCTCACACCTGCAGACCCTCTCCCTGCACAGGGGACAGCAGGAGCCACGGTCTCGGCCCCATGCCAGCGATCCCAGCTAGAGCGCAGCTCCCCGAGCCTGACGGGCAGCACTGCGGGGGGGCTTGGCTCTGCGGGCAGCCGGAGATAGAGGTTTCCAGGCTGCACATCGCCTGCAGAAACTCATGGGGATGTGCGGGGGTCACTGACTCACGCGTGGCAAAGCTGAACCCGCTGGGGGCCGGCCCCTGCTGCTGACAGAGGGGCTTTGCTTGGGGGGATGGATCCTGTTGGCCTGTACGTCTGTGGGGCTCCCTGGGAGGACAGCAGTTGGGCTTCTTTCTTGCTGCTCCTCCAGCAACAGGATTATCTCAGCCTGATTAACTCATTAGCAGTGATTACCAGAGGGGAGGTAACAGCACAAGGAGGCACTTACACTTCCTGAACCCCTGACGCCCAGCCCTGCACGGCTGCTCACCGCATCTGTGCTCTGGCACCGCGGGGGTGGGGGCTGGAGCTGGGAGGGGGAAGGCAGGTGCTGGCAACACCTGGGCCGAGGGCCCCGCCAGTCTCCTGCTGCTGCCAGGATGGGGAGGGGGTGGTTAAAAAGCAATGGAGACCGCAGGCAGAGGCTGTGGCCCGGCTGCAGAGGAAGACTTTGAACAGATCTGACCATGGGGTAAAACTCCTTCATCCCAGGTGTGGAGACCAGGCAGACTCGGGGTGGGGAGAGAGGTAAGACACTCTGGGTCCTTTAGTCCCAGCAGGAGCCGGCACAACCCAGCCTCCACCCCCAGCCTGGGCTGTCACCACACCCAACGCTGCTGAGGAAGGCGAGAAAAAATCCCTGACACCTGCAACAATAGGAGGGGAAAAATCCCTTCCTGCCCCATGCGCAGCCAGCGAAGCCCAGCAGCCTGGAAACAGCAGCCCCCTCCGCTCTGCCCTGCAGCCTGGGGACAGCAAACAGGATCCCACCCCTCACACCCTCCTGGAGAGCTTTCTTCCTACTGGTCAATCCTTTTTCCTAACCAAGACAGTTTGTTCTCCTGCCGCTGAGTACAGGCCTCTCCATGGACTGCACTGGTCTTCTGGGGATCTGCCAGGAACCCGTGATGGAAAAGGGTTTCCTGAGCTCCCAGCTGCTGCTCTTTGCAGCACGCGCCAGCACACTACAGCTACTCTCAGAGCAGGGGTTTTCAACCTATTTTTCATTTGTGAATCCCTAAAGAATTTCAAATGGAGGCACAGACCCCTCTGAATTGTAAGCGAGGGTCTTCACATACTTCTGACTGATCAGTCATCTTCCGTGAACACCTTAAACATAGTCTGCAGTCCACAGGTCCACCCACTGTCCTAAGATCATCCCTGACCAGGGCTTGTCCAGCCTCTTCTTGAGCACCCCCAGCGACGGAGGCCCACCACTCCTTCCCTGGAGTCTGTTCCACTGCTTCCCAGCTCTGACACTGAGACGGTTTTCCTGAGATCCAATCTAAACCTGCTTTACCGTAACTTCAAGCCACTGGTCTGTGTCCTGCTCTCTAGAGCGAGAGAGAAAAGGTGTTCTCTGTTTTCATGGCAGCCCTTCAGATATTTGTTATATCATGCTGCCCACCCCCATCACTTTTTCCGCACACTAAAAATGCCCAATTCTCTCACGCTCTCCTCACGTGACTTGCCTTCCAAGCCCTTGATCACGTAGGTTGCCACCTCTGGCATCTCTCATATCTTCTCCACGTATTTTTTAAATGCAGGGCCTAAACCTGCACACAGTGCTCTAGATGAGGCTAACCACTGCCGAGCAGAGGCGCTATCACCTCCCATATCATGCACCTAACGCTCCCATCGATGCATCTCAAAACCGTGTTCACCTTTTGTGCAGCTGCATCACACTGCAGGCTCATGGAGAAGCTGTGATCCACCAAGACCCCTAGATGCTGCTCCGCAGTGCTGCCATCCAGTCAGGGGTTACCCATTTTGTATTCCTCCCCAGATGCAGCACCTTGCACTTGCCACCACTGAACTGCACTCTCATGGCTCTAGCTCAACTTCCCAACCTGTCAAGACCCTTCTGCGGTGTGCTCCTGTCCTCCAGCGTGTTCACAATCCTTCCCACCTTTGTGTCATCTGCAAATTTGCTCAAGAAAGCCTCTATTCTAGCATCCAAATCATTTGGTCTCCACTAGAAACATCCTGCTGTTGTGACACGGACACAGTTATAATGGCTTGCATAGAGCCACATTTCTCCAATTTGCTTAAGAGAAGGCCCACATGGTACTGGGCTGAAAGCCTTGCTGACGTCGACCTGCACGACATCCACTGGGTCCCCACCATCCACCCACCGCATTCCTTTGTGAAGGAAGAGATCCTGCTGGCTTGGCACGATCTCTTCCACAGACTGTTGCAGCTGCTTGTGATCAGCTTTTCCACCTCCAGACCCGTGCAAATGGGCTTTGCCATAGATTCCTCCAACAGGTTCTCAGAGACTGAAGTCCGGCAGACTCATCACTCAGTCCGCAGACAGCCCCGCTCCCCTCACCTCTGACAGCCTCTGTGCTCCAGCCTGGGGACCTGGCACTGACACAGGATGCATGACATCCCTCCTCCCAGCATGGGAGTAGCAACCTCTGGGGAGGCAGCAATCAGGGCTCAGACCCTCCCCAGACAGCAGGGCCCCTGGGTTGCCTCACACCCAGTCCCCACTCGTCCCTCCACTGCAGCCGCACCCAGCAGCAGAGGGGCAGGGGGCAATGTCCAAGCCGCCCAGCTGCTCTGGGGGCAATGCCACAGCCACGCTGGCATCGAGCACTCATCTCAACTCTTTCTTTCCTGTTTTTCAGAAGTTTGGACAATGTTGGCCAGTCCCTGGTTACCCTTCGCAACTCAAACTCGCCGTTCTCTAGAGCAGCTGGGTGACCCAGTAGAAAGGACCAGAGTGTAAAAGCACAAGCCTGGGCTTGGGGATGAAGCCCTGCAACCTGCCCACACTCACCCCCAGGCAGGTCCATGGGGAGGAGGAGGAGCCCAGGGCAGGGGAGGAGGAGGAGGAGGAAGGAGGGAGGGGCACTCACAAAGCTGGAAAAGAGCTGGTCGCTGATGAGCCGATGCACCTTCTGAAACTGCTCCAGGTCCCCACTGCCCTTCTCCATGCACAGGTCCCACATGCTCCCGGCTGCCAGCACCTTCATGCAGGCCGACTCCTGCCGGGACATGGGCAAGTCAGCGCCAACACCCGCACAGCCGTGGGCCAGGCAGCGCTGCTTCCCAGCACAGCCTGGGAAACCCTCTGCGCTCCACGACCCCTCCCAGGGAACGGGACCCCCGGAGCAGGGCCCCTGTCCTGGAGAGAAGGGAGCCCTCCCCGAAGAGCTTGGTCAGCCCAGGGGAATGGCACAGAGCCCGGCCATGCCCCTGAAGGAGCCGGCAGCTCCGAGCCGCCCCAACTCACCCGGACGTGCTGCAGGTAGAGGCTCAGGTCGCGGATGAAGGACTTGATCAGTCGCTCCTGCATCCGGAAAATCTTCTCCGTCTCCTCAAAGGCCTCATCCTTCAGCTGCAGCACAGAAGAGGGTGATGAGCCTGGTACCACCCAGTAACACCCGGCACTGCACCAAATGAGACCCGCTGGAGCCCGCAGCCCTGCGGCACACCTAGGCCATGAGGCAACCCCCGCCCCCAGCAGGAAAGAAGGGCCCGAGGGGCACTGACCCCCCGCCACCCCCCCAGCAGGGAGAGAGCAGAGAAGCCACCTCTTTCCCCAGATCCGGGCACAGAGCTGTAGGCTCAGCGTCAGTGTGGCGGGGGGACCCAAGGCTGGCAAAGGGGTGCCCTCAGGTAGGTGGGAATTAAGCCCGTGTGCTTCAGCCCTCAAGGTAGGGGATGGGTGCTACCTGGGGGGCGAAGCCCGTGAGGTGCTTGAGGTGGCTGCTGACGCGGTTGGACTTCTTGATGATGGAGTGGAAGTTGAGCTTGGAGATCTTCTCCATGAGGCTGTCTTCATCTGCCTTGCGGTACTTCAGTACTGGGGGGAGAGGTCCTGGGTCAGGGCCCCGAGCACTTGCATCCCAGACCCTCTCACCATCTCCTGTGCCCCCCAACGTCCCCTCTGCTGCGACCACCCCTGGCCCAGCTCCACTCCTGCCGCAGCTTCCAGCCCCGCACAGCCACGGTCCTGCTCCCTCCAGCCGTGCTGCTGCCCCCGACCCGGTCCCGTTGCGCTGGCTCACCCAGGTCCTTGCGGCGCTTGTACTCGTTGATGTTGACGTTGATCTCCTTGACAGCATGGACGGCGGCCGCCAGCGGTGCCTTGTCAGGGTGTCCATCAGGGGTGGCACTGAGCAGCTCCATCAACAGCAGTGGGTACCGCATCACCCGCTGCACCGGCTTGATGAGGAAGGAGCCCAGGTTGATGTAGTTTGCGCAGCCCCTGGGCAGGTGGGTGGGGAGAAGATGCAACGCACTGCAGCCGGGTCCCACGGACAGCCCCCAGCTCCCATCCGACCCCCCCAGAGCTGCTTCCAAGAGCCCAGCACCCTCGCCTGGCCCTGCCCTGCCCTGCCCCAGCACTCACTGCCTGCCAGATCTCTGCCGTGACCTCAAGCTCACAGCAGCCTCAAGCTGCCCCGACTCCACTCCACTGTCCATCTGCCATGATCCCAGTGCCCCCGGCTCTGCCCAAACACCCCACAGACCCTCACAGCCCTGATCTCAACCCAGCCCATTGGCCTGATGCCTGTCCCAGGGCTGTGGCCATGTCCCCACAGCCCAGATCCAACCAACCCGAAGGAGGAGGATGGCCCACGACAGCTTCATCCGTGCCGTCCAACCAGACAGTCCATGGACCCTACAAAGCTCTGAGCCCTCCAGCATGGCGCATCCCCAGCCCCCTGGCCCACACCCACCCCATGAGTCCTCCCCCATCTCTGGCCCCCGCAGCTCTGTATGCATGGTTAGGTCTCTGCAGGCAAGCGCACGGCTCGGGGCAGGGGTGTTAGTGCCAGAGCAGGGGCAGGGCAGGGCAGGCAGCAGTGAGCGCCGGTGCGGAGGCACTCACCACTCGCTGTACAGGCTCCTGCAGGCCGGAGCATGGAAAAGCAAAGAGAGGCGCCTGGTTAGCAGGGGAGTCCTGGAGCTGGTGCCTCGGCCCTGCGGCGATGCAGCCGGCTGCTGCCCGCTCCGTCCCCCGGCACACACTCGGGTTGGGGCAGTGTGGCCGTGGTGGGGACTCACTATCGTACCCCTGAGCCACAGGGGCTGGGGCTGCAGCCCAGATCCTCCATGCCCCAGCCCAAGGAGGCAAGGATGGGGGTCAGAGATCTTCTCCCTAGGAAGGCGTAGCCTCCCCCATGATCTTCCCAGCTCCATACTGAGCACAGGGCAGGAGGCATTCTCCACAGGGGGCTCAACCCGTCTCCTCCATCCAAGTGCCTGAGGCCTGTGGGCCCCAGGCCTTTGGGCAGTCTCAGTGTGACGTGGGGGTCTCAATCTCAGCCTGCAATACTGGGAGGTGCCTCCAGAACAAGGGGCAGAGGGCAGGGCAGGAGGGGGCAGGGGGCTCCCACCTGAGGGTCTCCAGGAAGTCCAGGAGGTGCCTCTGGATCCGCTCGTCCTTCTCGTAGGCCTCGAGCAGGGCGATGGCCTCGTCGTGGTTCTGGCAGTACACCTTGTACACGTCTTCCAGCTCCGCGCGGTGGGCCAGGAACACCGGCCCTGGGGGCACCAGCACAGGACGCTCATGGCTCCAGCTCCACCCCTGACCCGTCCAGGGCCGTCACTGCGCGTCCCCAACATGCGACACCCCGGCTTCCCCCGAGCAGGCAAGACAGGAGGTCCCACCGCTCTCCAGGGAGAAGGAGAGAGGGGAGGAAGAGTCCCCCACAAGTGGCACCTCTCCCCAAGCGCTCTCTCCTGCCCATCCCACCATGCCCCAGCTCCAGGGACCCATCAAGAGCCCCCACCCCGGGCCCCAGCACCGCTGGCCTGGGCACAAGTGGCAGTGAATCCGTACCAACAGCATCTGAGGCCTCCAGGGCGCCCAGCAGCTGCTTGGTGAAGCTGATCACCGTCTGGATGTTCCCAAAGAGCCCCTCGAAGTCAACACCCTGCACCTGGGGAGACGGGAACAGAGACCTCAGCAGGGCAGGGACCCATCCGCAGCCCCGCAGACCCCACTGCCATGTCTGTGCCTGTGAGCCCCTGTCCCTGCCACAGCCACCTCCCTCCACCGCCCCCCGCGCCTCACCCGTAACAATGCAGGAATTGCCACGGACGGGCTCAGACCAGGGTCCGTCTTGCTCAGGCTCTGCCCAAGTCCTGGGCCCTCCTGGCCACCCTCCTCCTGGCCCTAGCCAAACCAGCCCGTTTGCCCAGAAACGAGGCTCTGGCCAGGGGATCCCCAGGGACTGCGAGGCCGCCTTCCCATCCCTGGTCATTCACGCCTCCGGGCAGTTTCACTGGGCAGTGACCACTGGGTCCTTGGACTCATTCGAGGGCCAGCGTGCACTGCATGGTGCGCTCTGCTCCCCCTTTCCCCTTCTGAACTTTGACCCTGTTTTGTCTGGTTTTTGTCCCAAGGAATTAGTTGTTGCTTTCTCAGTGGCCTCCCATCCTAAGGGGGTTAGTTCTTCTTGGTGGGCACGGCCCCAACGCCCTGACAGTCACAAACAGGCCTGTGTTGTGTGGCTGGACCGGAGAGGGGCTGGGTCCGAGCAGGGTTTCCCTGCTCCTCTCGCCCTTGCAGCACTGAAGGTCCAGGCAGGTCTGACACAGAGGCCGTGCCTGGCGCTCCCTGCCCCTTTCCTCCTAAAACACATCCACGCCCTGGGTGAATGTGGCCGGACCTCAGCTCCCAGCGCAGGTGGCCACCGCTTGAGTGGGCGGAACACCGACCCGCCCGGCCCCGGCCCCGGCCCCGGCCCCCACCTGGGCCTGCTGCAGCGGCACGAGGACGCGCTGCACGCACATGTCCAGGTCGCGGAGGTAGTCCCGCTCAGCCGTTCGGCCGCCACCTTGGCCCGCTTCTCCAGCATGCGCTGCTCCAGCTCCGCCGCCGCCGGGGGGGCCGCCAGGGGCATCTCTGCAAGGCGAAGGCAAAGGCAAAGGCAAAGGCAAAGGCAAAGGCAGCGCTGAGCTGCGGCCCGAGCCCGAGCCCGCCCCCACGGGGCATTTCCATCTGAATGGCCGAGCGGGCTCGGCCGCACAAAGGGCCGGCGGCCGCCAAAGCCCGGCCCGGAGC
>NW_005843242.1:213647-220673 GCF_000455745.1 Alligator sinensis | reverse complement strand
GCCCCTGGTGTCACCGGCACGGCCTCTGCCCCACACGGGCCCTGCAGCCTCTCTCGTCAGCCCGACACAGGCCAGCAGGGCTGGGGGCGAGGGCGAGGGCGAGAAGGAGGACCGTCCAGGCACAGGCCCCATGCCCAGCACTGCACAGATGGACACAGACACACAGCGTCACCACGAGGACTCCTGGGTCCACGCTGCCACGGCTGCGATGCTAGCAGAGGCTGCTCCACCCCCACCCTGGCGCTTGTGGTCTTAGTAACTGAAGGGACTGCAAAATCCCTGGTTGCCTCCTTCCTTCTACGGGGACTGGAGCTGGCTGAGCTCTGCTGCCTTCAGTCGTTATTTTACCAGCACCCCCTCGGCACGGGGCTACCCTACACCATCCCCGACTGACACTTGTCCAGCTGCTTTAAAACCTCCAATGCCCCAGGCAGCTCAGTCACAATTTTCTGCCCAAATCTGAGCTCCCAAGCAATTCTACTCATTATTTTCTACAACTCTGGCAAAATGACCCTTCTGGGGCACCAAGTCCACCTGCATCATCAGGTGACTTGTCTGCTTTGGCTGCACTGCCAGGCGCATCTGAAAATCATCACCGGTGCTCAGGTCACACTAAAAAGCTTGACAAGACTAGGAGTGTAGGGAGACCTGTAACAGGCTGCACAGATGTGCTCCCTGCGCTCGTGGGCATCTGGCCAACTGACATAAGACAGACCCTAACTAACCTCATTACAGGCAGTCCTGGACTTGCAACGTTTTGAGTTACAACGTTTCGCACTTACAGCCTTTATAAATTGACACCCTGCTTCAACTTTACACCAGTTCCAACTTACAACGCTTGATTCGATGCAATGCCATGACAGCGAACAAGTTCGCTGCGCCGCTCCTCTCCCTGGAGAACGTCTGTCCAAACTTCCTTGGACACTTTCTTTAAGAAAGCAGACGAGACTCCAGAAAAACCTGCAGCCAGGACCCCTGAGAAGACTCCAGCCAAGAGCCCTCCAGCAAAGTCACCTCAAAGAAGTCCTTCAAATCAATATGACTGCTATTTACGATATAAATACATTAATGTAGCTATATTACTCATCTATAATTGATCAAGTACAAAATTCTGGGGTTTTTTTGGTGAAAATAGGGTATGGGGCCTTGGTTCAGGAACCAATCCCCCATTTATAACATTGTTTCTTCTGAGAAAATTGGTTCTGAGTTGCAACATTTCTGTGGTTTTCAGGAACCAGCTGTGCCTAAGTCCGAGGACTGCCTGTATGGAGTCCATGCACCGAGGGATAACATCAGTCCGTGGCTCCGATTTGCAAGCTGGTATCTGACACGGTAGAAAAGAGAGCGAGAGACCCCTTGCTGGCGGGGTGGAACCCTCCACACGCGTCTCCAGGGCAAAGTCCTGCCAGTAAAACACTTCTCCCCACCCTCCCATGACTCACGCTCTGGCTGGGTTTCTTGGTCTCTCCCAGATCCCCCCCCACCCCCTCCAGGGCTCTGCTAGTCAGCACATGGATGGCCTGACTCATGCCTCAGTCTGGCAGTCAGAGCTGTTCTCCTCCCCCTTTTTGGGTGGAACAATGCAAGGAGGCGATACCAGGAGCTGGAGTCAAACTAGGCTCCAGGAGACAGCTGTGCTGAGCTAAGCTCCAGGCCTCGCAGGTCTGCTGCTTTCCCTGGAGAGGTTCAGAGCTGGGTCCCATCGTGCCCGCCCTATCAGGGACGTAGGGGATGGGAACACGGCCAAGGGCTGACATGATCCTGGAGGAGCTGCGATAACAGCAACAATGGCTCTCACGCAGCAGCACTCTCCGCCAGCCAGCGGGGCTCAGTGCCCTTCCCACGGGCTCCGTAACATCAGCAGCCAGGGAGCAGAGGCCCAGGAAGGGGAAGAAGCTGCAGCCCCCTCCCCGAGTCCTAGCAGTGGGCCAGGCGGGCCAGGAGGGGATTGCTATGCCTGTGCTGGCCAGAGCAGCCCTGCAGTTGCTGGGCCAGTCCTGCTGGCCCCATAGACTCGCTGAATCCTTTCCGCCACAAAGCACACAGAAGAGCCAGGCTGGCCAGGCCCTCAGAGACTCCAGTTCCCAGCTCCAGGCAGGAGCATCCCTGTCTGAGCCAGCCCAGACAAGTGCTTGTCTGACCTGCTCCTAAACCCGGTGGGAACAAACCCTGCTACACAGTCACTGGGCCCAGTGCATCCAAAACCCCAGGTGCCACCAGCTGACAGCATCCTGCCCCTGCCAGGACAGGAAGGAGGTTGTTAATGCCCTTGAGAGCGCCCAAGCAGAGGCATCTCCCTTCGCACACACCCTTCCATGCTGATCTGACCAGGGGGCAATCCCTTCCTGCCCCAGTGCAGCGCGGGGCTGAGCCTGTGTGCGGGGGCAAGACCCTCCAGCCAGGACCCTGCGGGGTTGGTGCAGCAGGAGCGTTGGCCCAGCCCCATCCCCAACCCCAACCCCAACCTGGGCTGCAGCCAAAACTTGGTGCTGCTGAGGAAGATGAAAAACACTTGACATCTGTAGCAACAGGAGGCGGAAAATGTCCTTCTGGGCCCCACGGGGCAGTCAGAAAAGCCCAGAGGCCTGGGAAACATCAGACCCCTCCGCTCTGCCCTGCAGCCTGGGACCACAGCACAACCTAAATGGAGAGCCAGGTTTCCTCTGCCCGTCATCCTATCCCCTCCTTGAACCTGTCCTAGCTCCTTTAATCACCTTTCATAAGACAGCCGGACACTGCACATTTGGAGAGGAGGGCACTGGACAGCTGGAAAGTACATCTTGCCCAGCGGGCCTGGAGTCAGCTTGCAAGCGCATCAGAGAGACCAACGAGAGGTGCCTCGATTATGGGATGCAAGTGTCTCCACACAGAGAAAATAATGGAGACTGGAGGCTCCTTAGCCCAGCAGGGACAGGCAGAGCGAGACCCGCTCCCCATGGGAAATAAGGCAGAGGCCTGTGGCACAGCAGGTGCTTGTCCCCTGGGCGCGCTGGGCTCCCCACTCCTCCGTGCTGCCATGCCTCGCTTGGCTGGGCTTTGCCCAAACTCAAGTCCCTGAGCACAGTGCGGGGGCCACTGAGTGGAACCGAGAGCCCCAGATGTTCAGGTCGGATGAGGTGACCTGGGACCTCTTCTGTGTGCCTGGGTTGGGGGAGGAGACGGACAGACAGACGGACAAGGGAAGAGCTCCTAGAAGAGCAACAGGCATCCAGGGGGCAGAGCGACAACAAGAATATAGCGGGGTCAAGCAGACCCGGCTGTGGTCAGTGAGCAGAGGCCCCCAACTCCTCCTGAAGCCCCTGGGAGTGCCACCCCATCCAAGGCAGAGCCCAGTCCTAGGAACGCAATGTGTGACCAAGCACTGAGCAAGGAGGGAAGCCACCACCTGCCAACGGCTGAGATGCACAAACATCAAGAAGGGAGGAGTGAGTTACTCATGCTGGGCTGGACCTACTGAGATGGAGAGAGGACCCTGAGCAAAGGGAGAAACCGCCTGCTGGGAGACAGGCTGGCCCCATCGCTGGGGCACCGGAGCTGGGTGAAGTCTAGCAAACGTCCCCTTGTCTCCCAGCAGTGCAGCATGGGGACCCAGCAGGCAGCTCGCGGGGGGCGAACCGGGACAAGCCATAGTGCAGGATGCAGCAGAGAAGGGCCAGGCTAAAAGGAAGGAAGTGTGAGTCTGAGGGTAAATTCAGGCACAAGTAGCAGAGTCAGTGGGGCGGAGGGACTGAGCCCTGGCTCTAAGAGGCGCAGGGAGAAGACGCGGGGCAGGGAGAAGGACCGGCTGTTCGCTCAGGGAGTGGTGCCATCTGCTTTGGTGCATGCGACGGCCATGGCCACGAGGCCAATTGGGATCAGGGCCACAGCTCATCTGGAGATGTCTGAGATACCCACACAGCCAAGGCAGGAGATGGGGACTGAGGAACAAGTGCCCTTGCAGGAGGCAGGGAACACCCAACTGGAAGGGGAGCACTGCACCCCTGCACCGGCTTCTTCCTAGCAACTTCCCCTGGCTGCCCGACCCTCCATCCACCCGTTCAACCTGTGCACAGAGGAAGGGGCCACGAAAGCCTCCCCCAACCTCCTGCATACCAAGCTAGGAAGAAAGTGGAGGCAGCGTAAAGGCTGTGAGGCTGTCAGCCATCCCCTGCAGACTAACCTGCCCCCTTCCTGCTCAGGCCGGGGATGAGCAGGACCCCCCCAGGGGTGCTCACATCTGCAGCTCCATTGCATCCCCTAGGAACAGACACACGGTCCCAGCAGGACTCCAAGAGTCAGATCCAGGTCCAAGACCCGTCGCGGCCCAGTCGGACCAGAGGAGAACAGAAAACCCATCCTGAGGCCTCAAGAAATGCCAGCCAGGTCCAGCCCCCTCCCCACTCCCCAGCCCAATGGCCTGTATCTCACAGTGAAACAGTATTTAGACAGGGTCTGTCCAGACTCAGCCACCACCTGTCCCTCCCCCAGCAGCTTCTAGCGTTCCCAGTTTGGTGCCAGAGCGAAGGCGGCAATCAGAAATAACAGCCAGTGGGTAACCAACAGATGCAGGGGAGAGCAGGCAGGAAACAACATAAGAAACACAGGAATTATGAGGACGGAGGCTTAGTAAGTGAGGCAAAAACCATCGGGCAAAATGCCTGGTTTGCAGGATTAGGGATTACGGTCAAGTTTTGCTCACGTAGGCTAAGACATTTTAGCTCGGATGTAAACCCACTGCTACAGGGACTGAGAGCGATGCAGGGAAAGGGACATGTTTCTGTCCTACGTTCTCTACAAGGATCGTATCCGCAGCGCAGGTGGACAACGAACCGCTGGGGAAGGCCTACATAATTGAGGAGGATGTTAAACAGCATCTCCTAGAGATTTCTAAACATATGGTCTCCTCTGCTGGCTGGGAAGATCCAGCCCACAACGTTAACTTCTAATAAATCTGGTCACACCAGCAAAACAACCTTCAGGAGCTGCGAAAAGAGCTAATGTGATACCAAAAGTTTGAGACAAATAGCTACAGCCAACGAGCCTGACGTCAGGCACAGCCAAATCAACAGAAAAGCCGATGCAGAATTCAATGAATGACTAATTAGGAGGCAACTATGACTAATACAGAAAACTGGTCCCATCCAGCAAACCTCATTTCGCCCTTTGATGAGACTACAAGCTGGGTCGATGAAAGTGCCGATGTCAGTCTTTTGTGAAGGGTTTCACTTAACACCAGCATTTTGATGACAGAATTTGCACTACACAATCTGGACCGAGCCCATTAAAAATGGACAGAGACCCGGCTAACAGATGCATCTTCCCAGAAAGCAGCACTTCTCCTGACAGTGCCTCGTGAGAGGCCTCCGGATCGGTTCTGGAGCCAACACGACCCACCACTTTCACCCATGCTTTGGAAGTCAGCGCAACACCCTGGCTGCCAAACTCTGCAGGTCACGCTACGATGTAGGAGTGGTAAGTTCTGGGGAGGACAGGGTAGCGGCACAGCCTGTGTGGCTGGGTAATCTGGGCCCATTGACAGGGTAGCGGCACAGCCTGTGTGGCTGGGGAATCTGGGCCCCTGCAGATAAACCGTGTTCGACACACGCAGACAGTCCTGCACCCGCAGAGCAGGCGGGTATCCTGAGAGGTGCTGCCTGTGGAAAGGATCAGCACCTCACCGAGGACAAAGCAGCCAGCGTGAGCTCACGGTGCCATGCCAGGGCAATTAGGGCTACTGCAATCCTGGGACAGGCACATGGAAGGGGAACAGTGGGGCACCCCTAAGGCACGGGGAACGTGGATCCCAGACTGCTGCCTGCAGCTCTGGCACCCACGTTTCAAAAAGGCTGGTGATAAATTGGAGAAAGTGCAAAACAGAGCCACCAAACCCAACCACGGGATGGAGAAGAGCAAGAGAGAGACCCAAGGAGCTCAGCCTCTTTGGCACATCAGAAAGGAAGCTGAGAGGAGATTTGATCGCAGGGGGTGAGGACCTCCAGTGGGAGAAAACACCAGGTACAAAAGAGCTCTTTAATCTAGAGTGGGGAAGGCAAACCAAGAACCAGTGGCTGGATGCCAAAAGCAGAGATATTCAATGTGGAGATAAGGCACAATCTTAACAGCAACCACAGTTCACCCCTTGAACAAACTACTCAAAGAAGTGTTAGATTTTCCATCTCTCAACGTTTCCAGATGCAGACTGGATGCCTCCTCCCGAGATGCAAGTCCCTGGGCTCAGTACAGGGGGACCAGGGTGAGGCCTGTGATATACTCCAGGTCTGACAGGAGTAGCTCATGGAGCCTCTGGGCTGACTCTCCCCATCCACAGAAAGGAGACTGGGAACTGTTGGGGGGACTATGCAGCATCGTGAAGAGTCCAGGCAGCGTGGAGAAAGGCAGGGGGTGATCCAAGGCAGAGCATGGAGGAGGGAAAGCTTCATGCCAGCTGAAGAAATGCAAGGAGCTGCCAGCATGATGCTTTGGGAGGACTTCTGCAGCCGGCCACAGGGATGGAGAGGTCATCTTCTGGGGGCTGGGACCTGGCATGGCATGAGAGCAGCAGGAAGGCGAGGACCCCATAGCAGGGACAGCCACAGCCCAGCGCCCTCCGTAGGGGGCTGGCTTCAGCCAGAGGAGGGGTGCTGAGTCCATGAGGCTGCCAGGAGCTCAGCCTGGCTCCAGTGACACCTGCCTCCCCCAGTGTGAGACCTGAACACGCAACACACAACAACCTCCCCTGCAGCCACACGCACCACCCTGCCCATGCACCCCAGGGAGTCGCCCACGCCGCAGCTGGACGCAGCTCCTGCCTTGGTCTCAGCGCCCCTGCCACTGGGTCTGTCTGCATGGGCAGGGCAAAGGCCCACACTGCCTCTGCTTGGTGCCTTCCCCTGGGCCCTGTGGGTCTTCTCTCCCTGCTCCACCCTTGGCTCTCCCCTGCTCCGGGTCAGCGCTGCTGCCTCTGAACTCTGCCCTCCCGACACACGAGGCCCCACACAAGTCAGTCTGGAGAGCGGCTCTGCCCCCAGGCAGATTTCACCTGCCCCC
>NW_005843242.1:201001-213567 GCF_000455745.1 Alligator sinensis | reverse complement strand
CGAGGAGGAGGAGGGTGCTGGAGCTGCCATCTCCAGGAGATGGCCGTGGCCCTGCTCTCTCCCAGCTGCCCCCAGGGACAGTCCCAGCGTCCGCGCCAAGCGAGGTTACACAAACGGCATCTGACCTCCCCGAGTTTCCCAACAGACGCAGTGTCCTCCCCTTCCCCCTGCCGCAAGCTGGGGTACCGTGTTGCTCCATTCTGGCCTAACCAGCAGCTGTGGCCCCCAAGGAGCAGGCCATGTGCCAGTAGCAAAGGAAACAGCACCCCTGTGCCAGTGGCCACAGCAGCTGGCACCCCACGCGGAGGCAGCACAGTACCCCAGCCATGTTACCAAGTCTGATAACCGCAGCATGTGCTGGGAAAGACGGCACAGGGTCTAGGCTCTGACCCACCAGGAAACGGATCAGTGGTGCCTGGGCTGTGCCCAGGGCTGGGGTCCCGGGCACCTGGTCTGAACCTGCCATCCCTGTACCCTGTACAGAGTAAGACTCTGCAGCACCGGGCTGCTCCAAGGCTGCTGCCCACCGCCCCCGCGGCACAAAGCATCTCCCCTGCTCCGGGCAGGGCTCCTTGCAGCCCCGTCTCCCTTGCATGTGGCCCTACACCTGTTCCCATGACCCTGCGCGTACCTGGTGGCTCCTCCCTCGCCGGTCCGTAGCCGGTGTGCCGCAAGGCGCTTGGTGCCGTCCGCCGGTAGCAGCTGTTCCGCTGCCAGGTGTCCGCACCCCGCGTGCTCCCGGCTGCATCCTCGTCCTCCCAGACATGGCTCCAGTCTGAGCATCCTGTCCGTGCCCGCCCAGCCCCCAGGCGCTCTGGGATCACTCTCTGCGGTTCCCCAAAGCCACTGTACTCTGTGTCGCAGGTCCTGGCCGCCTCGTGGCAGGGGCTCGGGCTGGGGCCGGGGTCCGGGCCCATGTCGTCGCTCCCCAAAAACCAGGTGTGGGACACATCAGGGGCTTCGCCAACTCCTGCCAGACTCCTGGGATTTGCAGCACGGCTGCGGGGCTCCCTGCCGCACTCGCCACCCTCCTCTGAGGCCCTGAAGTCCACATGCCAGCTCTCCCCACTCCTGTCATCTCTGTAGGCTGCGTTCCCCCCACAGCCCCTGTCTGCTCTCCCGCAGTCCCTGTACCGACTATCTCCCTCGCTAGCCCCGTGCCAGGCTTCATCCTCTGCACTACGCCTTTCCGCTCCCTGCGTGCCCCCGTCTGCTCTCCTGCAGTCCATGCCCCGACCGCCGTCCCACCTGCAATCGCCAGGCTCCCCAGCCAGTCTCCTCCAGGCCCTGCAGCGAGGGCCTCTCTCCCTGTGACCTTCACACCTCTGCAGGGACCCACGGTCCCTGTAGCCAGGATCTCCCTTCCAATGCTCTTCACAGCCCTGCTCCCCTCTCCTCCACTCCATATCTCGAGTGTCTTCCCCACAACAATCCTCATAGCCCCCACCTACCCTCCCGCGGTCCCTACAGCGAGCACCTTCCCTTCTATAATCCTCGCAACCCCTATCGACTCTCCTGCGGTCCCTGTACCGGGTATCCTCCCTCCCACACTCCCCGTTGACCTTCCTCTGCTCCATACAGCCAGTCTCTCTCTCCCGATAATCCTCACAGTCCCTCTCTGCCTTCCTGTGGTCCCGGTATCCTGTATCGTCCTTCCAATAACCCGCATAGTCCCCCTCTTCTCCCTTGCTGTCCCTGTACCGGGTTTCTCTGCTGCTGTAATCCCCGCGGTCCCTATCCCTGCTGTACGGCCTTGTCACCTTCCAGGGCTCCCCGCAGCCCCCATTCACTCTCTTCTGCTCCCTATAGCGAGTCCCTCTCTCGGCATCCTCGTAGTCCGTATCCGCCCTCCTGCGGTCCGTACACCACAGCTCTGCCCTCCGATAATCCTCATGGTCTGGGTGATGGCTGTCCCCTTTGCCGTAATGCCCGCAGTCTCTGCCCAGGGGCCCGCCATCCTCAGGCCGCCAGTCTGCTCTGGACACGTCGCTCCAGCCGCAGTCCCTGTACAACCTGCCCACAGCCGTAGCGTCCCGTCCCTGCAGGGCGGTGTAGTCCTCGTACTCCCAGCTGAGGAGCCGCGGCCCCCGGTTTTGCGCCCGCGGCACGGTGCACATGGCCCTCCGGGCAGCACCAGCCCTGGGGCCTGGTGGGTCTCAGAGCCTGGCGCGGCCTGCAGCCCCTGCTCCAAACGCACCCCAGTAGCACAGGCGCTCCTTCCTGAAACTCGCTGGCAGAGTCCAACCTTCGTACCCAATCACAGCTAGTCCCAGCCTCTCCCACCCCAGCCAGAGGTAATTAGTAACCGCCTGGGACAGGCGGGACTGCACTGCCCAAACCGGCTGCGCGGCTTTCAATGCAGCAGGTGCAGCCAAGACCTCTCCATGGAGCCAGGCTAGGCTAGGCAGGCAGCCCCGAGGCAGGGAAACAGCCAAGCGGGGGCCGGAGGAGGCTGCGCCCAAGCCCGGCGCACACCCCGGACAGCACACACCAGGAGCGGGGCCATGGGAAAGGGCACCCGGTCCTGCAAGGCCAAGGGCGTGCTGTCCCAACCCCCAGCCCCACCTCTCCCTGGGAACAAGGGAGCCGCCTCTCTCCCCGCAGAGCTGTCCCGGGGCGCTCTCCCCAGCAGGCTCATATGCACATCAGAGCTGCGCTGTGCTGGGTCAGAGCCAAGCCCCTCGTGCCCAGGCTCCTGTGTCGCACGGGCAGAGTGGCGGCTGGAAGGGAGAGTGACTGGGCCTGACCAGGGTTTTCCCCTGCTCCTCTTCCCCCTCTGAGCCTCCAGCATTGAAGGTCCAGGCAAGTCTGATGCAGAGGCCATGCCCCTCACTCCCTGCCCCTTTCCTCCAAGCATGTGTCCAGTCCCATGCGACCCTGGCTCAACTCTCAGCTCCCAGCACATCTGGGGCGATGCACTCCACCCTTTAACTCCCACTGAGTGGAAGAGAACATCCTGGTATTGGTTTTAAACTGACCATCTCCTAGTTTCATGCTGCGACTCCCATTCGTGTCTGGAGAGAGTCAGTAATAAATCCCTTTGACTTTCTCTCTGCCGTTCTCTTTGTCCCAGTCCAGGCACAGCCCCTGCCCTGCTCCAGGGCTCCCAGCTGAGCCCTCCCTCCTGCACTAGCTCCCCTGCAATGCTATGAGACCCCCGTGCGAGAGGGCAAAGCCTTGCGCAGCTCAGAGGGCTCTGCCCTGCTCCCTCAGCATGCCTCCCAGCCCGTGCTGCATGCCTGATGCCACCTCCTGCACCCTGGGCCTCCAGTGCCGGCTGGTCCGTGAGGTGCCCTGACCCTCACCGGCCAACACCACATAGCTGGCGACTGCCCCTGCCATCTGCCTGGACTCCACTGACCACCGTGCGGGGCTATACCAGTGCCATCCCTGCAGCCCTGATGCAGGGACAGACCAGTGGCTCCGGACTGACCCAGCCGGAGGAGGGGGCTGGGAAGAGCAGAGCCCAATGGGGTCACCAGCTGGTGGGCACCTGGGGCGGCTCTGTCCTCCCTGCTCCTAGAGAAGGACCTGCCTGGCTCGGTCCCAGGCCTGCTGCAGGCGTACGCACTCCCTCCCGCTGCACAACTTTCCTTTCCCCCTAGCTACTTTAACAGCAGGTCGTGGAGCCCTCGCCCTGATGTGCTCCTGAGCGCCCTGCCACACGCTCACATTCAAGCTGGCCAGAAACCAGTCCAGAGCTGTTCCATGTGTCCAAGCTCTCGCTCTGTAGCTGCTTGGCTCATTTTATAGCTGGCGAGTCCTTTATGGGGCGATAATTACTCTGTACATGTGGCTGGTCTAAATGCATTGGGCAACTGACCAGTTAATTATGTAATGTGTATCCGGGACCTCCAACTCATAGCGTGGCCCAGCTGGCAGGGCCCTCTGAGGATCAGAGCTAGTGCCATGCTCCAGGGAGTTTGGCCCCATCACAGATGGGGGTTTGTCTGACCTATTAAATGGAGCAAACAAGCCTCATGCAGGCTCCCAAACCCAGCAAGAGCCCCGACCTGCCCCAGGTAGAGCAGGGGCCCAGAGCCCTGCTGCAACTGCCAGGACAGGAAGGAGCTTGTTAAATGCAGCAGAGAAACCCCAGGCAGGGGCTGCACCCCCAAGTCTGTGCCTGTCTGAACACGAGAGAAAATTCCTTCCTGTGGCGATGAGCCAGACCCTGAGTGGAGGGGCAAGGTCCTCTAGCCTGAGTCTGAGTCCAACCATCCAACACCTGCCCCCATGCCGGCAAAGGGTGAGATGGGCAGTGGAGCCAAAGAGGCATCAGGGGATCCCAGCCTCCCAGAGACACGGGGCTGGCAGGGACCTGCAAGGTCACACTGAGTCCAACCCCTGCCTGAGGCAGGATCAGCCCTGTCCAAACCAGCCCAGACAAGCCCACCATCAAAACTCTCCATAAAACTACTGTCAACCCTGACACCCAGGAATCACCCCCGCCCCTGCCCCCGGGGAAAGTAAGGAGCTGTTTCTGCCAACATCCTGCTGCTGTAACCGGGGCTAATAGACACTCAAGAGCCCAGATAGAGGGTGGGGGAGACAGAAGGGCTCCAGGAAGTGGCTGGGAGAGCAATGGGAAGCATGAAGCCAGGAATGGCTCTGACCAAGAGTCCAAACAAACTGGAGAAATCAGGATGAAGGGGCCAGGGATTAGCCCTGGCCTGGCCAGGAGGGGCTAGCACACACGCATGCACACACACCCAGCCAGCCCAGCACACAGCAGCCAGCACATGCTTACACAGCCCAGCTAAGGGCTCTGTCCACCCTGCGGCCCTGCAGTGTCCCCTTGTATGTGCATGCATTGCACACATACATGTGTACGCATGCCCCGACGCTGCAGCCTTACCTCTGAGCTCCTGCAACTCAGCGCCAAGGCTCTCCATGCTGGCCTCGCACAGCTCCAGCTGCTCCAGGGTCTCCGTCCTCGCCAGCTCGTCCTGTGGCTCCGCCAACAGCACGTGCAGCTCGGCCCGCATCCTCCTACAGGCCTCCAGCTCTTGCTCCAGCTCCCGGAGCCGGGTCAGCAGCAGAGGGTACTCGCTGGCTGAGTCCCTGGTGCCCTCAGGGAGGCTCTGGGGCTGGGGCTGCGGAGAGGCCGTTCTCCTCCTCTGGCTGCCTGCCGGGGGCCGCGGGGCAGGGCGCAAAGGCCGCACGGAAAAGGAGTGAGGGTCCGGGCTGGGATGCTGGGGCAGGGGAGCAGCTGCCGGGGTGCTGGGGCGGGGCGGGGGTGGGCGCAGACCTCGCCTTGGCCCAGGCAGGCGGCCGCGCACTGGGGAGCCCCGCACGATGTCCTTCTCTGAGCCATAGTCCAGGATGGAGAAATGCCGAGACACTGGCCGGGCCCCAGCGCCTGACAGACTCCGCTCAAACTGGGCCAGCTGCTCGGTCAGCTTGGAGTCCAGGTCAGCGCCCGCCCGGGCCCCAGGCCACGTGTCCAGGCCCCCGTGGGCCCCGCTGATGCTGGAGCAGCGTGGCAGAGCCGCGGCCCTCGGCCTCAGCTCCAGGTCCAGGGGGAGGGTGCCCCCCACTCCCTCGCTGGGCTCTGCCCCTGCCCAGCTGCCCGGGGCAGTGATGTCCTGGCTCCTGCTGCCCTGCAGGGGGGAGCGGGGGGCTCTGGGGGGCACTGGGGGGCCATCCCCATCCTCCTTGAGCTGGGAACAGGGGGTCTCATTGGGCTCAAAGCAACACAGGCGGCTCTCTGGGGAGTGGGGCAGGACACCGTTGACAGTCTTTGCATCGTTCAAGGGGGACTGTGGCTCGGAGCCAGGGCTGGGGCCTCTCTGTGCAGGTGCCTCACATGGTCCCAGCTCGGCCTCAGCCGTGCCCGCAGCTGCCCGGGGCTCTGGTGCACTCGGCTGCCCCTCGGGGGGCTGTGCCAGGCCACCCGGCTCTGCCCCCAGCTGCGGGAGGGGCCCAGGGCTGGCGCCAGCTGCTGCCGGCTCCGGATAGACAGTCACTCCGCGGCCAGGCCCCGCTGGCGGGGCCCCGGGGCTCCCCCTGCTCCCGGGGGGCGTGGAGCCCTCCAGCCGCACAAAGCGGTAGGGGAAGATGCCACGGCGGCCCCGCAGCTCGCCTTCCAGCCAACCGTCCTCCAGCATGCCCACCACCCGGATCCGGTCGCCCACCTCGAAGTCCAGCTCTGCCGGCTCCAGTGCTTGGAACTGGTACAGGGCCACCCCGTAGGTGCCCTCCAACTCATCCTCCACCTCCCCGGGTGGCGTGCCTGCCACACCGTTGGCCTCCGTGGGCTCCAGCTCCTCCTCCATGGGCTCCAGTTCCTCCGAGTCCCTGGGCACTCTCAGGGGGCCAAGCACCTCCACGAAGGCTTCAGGGAAGATGCCACGGCGCCCGCCCAGCTCTCCCTCAAACCAGCCTGGCTCAGGCACCCCCACGATGCTGATCACATCGCCCTCCCGGAAGTCGAGCTCCTCCTCCAGCTGGGCAGACAGGTTCATCAGTGCCCGCGCCTGGCCCAGCGAGTGCGTGGGCACCTCTGGGGCTGTGCCCAGGGACAGCCGGCGGCTCCGGGAAGAGAGGCAGAGCTCCCGCACACATGAGGAGGGGAAGAAGCCCCTGGAGCCCCAGGTGCTCTGGCCCTGCAGCCAGCTGGAGGCCAGGGGGCCGCCCAGGATCACCAGGTCTCCTGTGGAAGCAAGAAGCAAGGAGTCAGAGGCTGGCCCAGGTCTGTCTCCCCACTTGCAGCCCCTTGTCCCCTCCGTCCGCAGCCAAGCAGAGGTGCCAGCCCCCAGGCAGGGACACAAGCAAGGAGCACGGTCTCAGGGTGTGCTGGCGCAGCCGTGGTCTCTGGGGCCCAGGTGCGAGGGCACCAGCAGAGCCCAGAGTCCTGCCTGCAAGGGGGCTCCCAGCTAGGCAGGCAGCGATGCTGGGAGCACCCACAGTGCTAGTGCCATGGAGAGGGGAGGGCACAGGAGCACCCAGGACAGGGAGCAGACCCAGTGACCTCCCCAGTGAATGGATAGCCACCAGCACATGGCTCGCAGACCTGAGCTGACAGGGACCTCGGGGCTGTCTGGCCCAGCCCCTGCACCCTGGCAGGATGCTGCTCCGAAAGCACCCCCAGCCCAGGTTTATGCAGCTTCCTCTTGGAGCCTCCTGGGGGAGGATGCAGCCCCTGCCTGTACAGACCATGCCCCTGCCTCCTGCTCTCACAGGAAGGGTGTCCTCCAGCAGCGCGGAGCATGGCAGGACTCACGGCGGAGCTGCTGGAGTCAGCAACATGCAGGGCCCAACAGCCGAGCCATGATCCTGCCCTCAGGCTCAGGCCCCTCAGCAAACACCCACCCCAGCTCCGAGGCAAGCGATCGGGGTGCATTGGGCTTTCCCCAAGCACAGGAGGGCCAGGTGGGGAGGGGAGAGACCCAGCAGGGGCAGCGAGTACCTCTCTGCAGGGACAGGCTCCCCGGCTCCTGGGACGTGAATTCACTGGTGCAGACAAACAGCTTCTCTCCCTGTTTCAGGCTGGGGATGTCCAGGGTCTCCACAAAGCTGCTGGGAAACTGCCCTGGAAGGAAAGGTGGGTGTCAGCATGCGGCCACCCCGGCAGTGGGGACCAGGCGCCACCTCCATCACTACCATCCCCAGAAGCGGTCTGCCTGGGGTCACCTCCCCTGGGCTCCCCCTCCCTGCTCCGGGACCCCGCAAGCCCCAGCCTCAGCAGGGTAAGCGCAGATCTGAGACCAGAGTCAGGGGCTCCAGGATTTCTTAAACCTTTGTCCTCTTTGAGGTGTTTTTGAACATAAGAAAAACGAGGCATAAGGTTGAAAACATCCAAAACAGCCTCTGACCCCTCCAGGGGAGCAGAGGGCTGAGGGGCACAGCCAGGGCAGGAAGGAGCTGGTTAAAATGCACCCGAGAGCCCAGGTGGAGGCCATGGCCCGCTTCAGAGGCAGCTGAAAGACACCCTCCCCCCGACCTCCTCTAGGCCAGTCTGGGGAAGACCAGGTTTCTGTGCCAGTCAGTCTAACCCTAAGCAGAGGTGCCAGACCTGCTAGCCAGGACCCTGCAGGGTTGGTGCCCACAGGAGCATGGCATATCCCAGTCCCCACCCCCAACCTGGGCTGCAGCAGCACCAGCGCCTCTGAGGAAAGGGAAAAAACCCCGACAGCAATCAGGAAGGGAAAAAATTCCTTCCTGGCCCCATGTGGTAACCAGCAGAGCCCAGGAAAGCCGGACACCGTCCACTGCGCTGCAGCGTGGGGACAGCCAGGAACTCCACACAGCCCGCATCTACCCGCACGGCCAGAGCTGCCCTGTCTTATCCCCTTCCTCCACGACCTCGTCCCTGCTCTTTAGTCCTGTTTCATAACCAGGATGAGTGTGGGGCTCTGCTTCCCCCTCCAATTTTCCGCTTTCCAGGCTGCAGAGCTCTTGGATCTGAGGGACGCGCGCCGGGACGGGGTCTCTGGCTTCCAACTGCTGCGCTTCACAGCACGCTCCAGGCACTGGTCACCTCCTAGATCCTGCCCCTAGATCATCCCTGACCAACGCTTGTCCAGGCTCCTCCCGAACGCCTCCAGTGGAGCTCCCCCCGCTTCCACCGCCTCACGGCTTCGACAGGAAGGAAGAGTTTCCTGCTCTCCAATCTAAACCCGCTTTGCTGCAACTTCAAGCCATGGGTCCTTCCTGTCAGCAACAAAGGAGAAAGGTGTCCTAGCTCCTCTGTGTGGAGCCCTTCCGACGGGTACAGGTGGCTCTCACACCCCCCTCCATCACCCTTCCTGCAAGCTGAATGTGGCCAGCTCCCTCCCCTTCTCATTCAGCTGCCTTTCCAGCCCTTGATCGTGTTTGTTACCCACCTCTGGGCCCTATCTAACTTCTCCGTGTCCTCCTCAAAATGCAGTCCCAGAACTGCACGGCATAGGCTAGACAAGGCCTAGCTGGCGCCAAGTACAGCGGCACTATCACCTCCCACATCTTCCTGAACAGGCCTGCTGATGCAGCCCAAAAAGCGCATCTGCCCTTTTGCTGCTATGCCACACTGGTGTCTCGGGCTGAGCCTGCAATCCACAGCCATGCTATGACCCTTCCCCTCAGTCTTGTGCTGAGTCTGCGATCCACAGACACGCCAGAGAGTGCTGCCACCCAGCCACTCTCTCCCGCTCTGTACCTGTGCATTTGGCCATTCTTCCTTGGGTGCAGCACTCTGCACCAAACCCCCGTCGGCTCCAGCCCAGCTCTGCAGCCTACTATGATCCTTCGGAACCACGCTCCCATCCTCCGAGGGGCTTGCAATGCTTCCCAGCTTTGTGTTGTCTGCAGATGCCCAAGAAGATTTCTATGCCAGCCTCCATATGTTGAACAGCACCGGGCCCAAGACCCCGCTCGAAATCTCCAGCCACTCCAACACGGATCCATGTATAGTCAATCACCCCTTGCTTGCAGTGATTGAGGCAGTGGTCTGTCCATCTAGCAGGAAGGTCCTTTGTGACCTTGGCAAAGGCTGTTCACCATTATGCCTCTTCCACCACCGAGGAACAGGAGCCTGGCTGTGCCCTGCAGAGAGCTGCGAGGCCGGACGGATCCGTTCCCGAGCAGCGCCCAGTGCACGGTGCCTCTTCCTTTCCGCTCCACGCACCCTTCACTCAGACAAGGGCTGCACGTGGCGAGAGGGGAATGCCGCGTGGCTTTGATCCAGGCGGCTTTGAGTCAGGGTCACTCAGAGTCACCCGACAGACCCCATCATCCACTTCCCTGTCTTCCAGCAAGGGGACACGTCCAGCTGCAGCCCCTCGGGCTCCCAGAGCCACCTCTCCTGGGCAGGGCCCATGCCAGCTTCGCAGGGTGGAGAGGCTGCACTGCTGCGCGGGTGCACGTGCACACCCAGCGCCCTCTGCTGGCCTGCGTGGTGCAGGGAGGGCACGGGGGCTCCTCGGGAACAGACGCCAGCGCTAACTGCTGGTATCACGGCTGCAGGGGTCACATCCAGCCCAGCCCGGCCCGGCCCAAGGCAGGGTCAGCCCCACCCAAACTAGCCCAGACAAAACACGACAGTCACCCCGACACAGCCCCAGGCACCACCCCCGCCCCTGCCCCCGGGATACGGGGGGGCCACAACTGCCAACGTCCTGCTGCTGCCAGGGGTCGTGGGCGCTGCAGAGCGCCCAGGCCAAGGCCATGCCCCTGCTGCAGAGGAAGGCAAAACCCCGCAATGAAGACCAGTCTGAGCAGGGGGGGAATCCCTTCCTGCCCCAATGCAGCTGGGGCTGAGCCTGAGCGCGGGGGCAAGACCCTCCAGCCAGGACCCGGCGGGTTGGTGCCACAGGGGCATTGTCTTGGGCGCTGAGGCCTGCCAGGCTGCCAGCAGGGAACACGGCTGTGCCACGGGGACAGCGAGCCCAGGGGCCTAGAGGTTAGTAACTAGGAAGGAAACACCCCCTGCTCAGAGGGGCTGGTCCCCGTCTTGCTGATAGCTCACCCGCCTCAAGCAAGCCCGTGAGGTCAGCAGGTGTGAGAAGGGCCCCAGAGGGCACTGGGCTGGTCCCCGTCCCTTTCTGCCTGGAGAACCCCTGTGCCGGCCCAGGACGCTGGCACACTGACAGCAACAGATGGCCACTTGGGCAGGAGGGAGGGAGGGAGGCAGCGGGGCCTGTCTGGCTTCGGGCTCCGGACAGGATGCACAAGACCTGGGCCCCGCAGAAGGATCTTCCGGCACTTGCTACATGGCCCGGCCACGCACTTCCCCTCTCTGCAAAACAGTCCCCAGCCCTCTCACAGTCACGCCAGGCAGCTCAGAGCGGGACCTCTCTCCCTCATCCTGTGCACTTAAACAGCTCCTACTGCAATGAAGCCCCTGGCTCCCGGCATCTCCCCTACTGAGAAAGACGTGGGGCACCAACATCCACTGCCACTGGGAGACTGGACATACCGTGGGGATGGGACACGGCAACAGGGAATTGGCACCCTCGCCCAGAGCCACGGCCGAGTGACTGAGTGGCCCACGGCCAGGCCAGCAGAGCAGCTGGGCGCGTAGGACACAGGGGCGGAGGCAGGGACAGTGCCCCCCTCCTCACAGCTCCCACTAGCTCTTACCTGTGACCCCCTCCTTCTTGCCGAAGAGCCAGAACTCGTCCACCATGGCCAGCACCTCAACCACATCGCCCACGAACAGGGGCAGCTCCTCAGAGACGCTGGGGCAGAAGTCGAAGACAGCACGGACCACGCAGCCGGTCTCCATGGCTCAGAATCTGCGGGGCAGGGACAGACAGATGCTCAGTCCCTGGGTTGGACACGTCCACAAGCACAGCATTGGCATGCAGAAACCTCAGACCTGCCCAGGCAAACCAGCCCACCCCCATGACCACAGGGCCCCGACCCACCAGGTCGCCTGTCCTGAGCTCACCCACCAGCCCACACTGCAGCAGAACCTGAACTCGGACCGGGAGCAGACATCGGCCCATGCAGCCCTAACCCACCGTGCTTTTCTTGGGCATCAATGTCTGCACCCGAGCCACCGTGGGCAGGAGGAAAGAGGAACTGGAAGTGAATTCCCATCAGGAAGGAAATGAAAGGAGGGGGAGGAAGCCCAGAGCTTCCCTGGCACAGGGCACCGAGCCCGACTGGACAGGCGGCAGCTACCTGGCTCTGCCCCTGCATCTGCATAGGACAGCCCACGGCCCCCACCGCCATGGGAGCCCGGGGGCACCGCGTGGGCAGGGGGTTGTGGGGCCACATCTGCCCAGCAAGAGCCGTGAGCAGGGGTTTTCCCCAGCCGGGAGGCCCATTCTGGCAGGATGCTCCCAGAGACCCACTCCCCCGCCAGCCTCCACAGCTCCGGCCGGCACTGGCTGCTGAGGTCTCTGGGTCACGTGGGAAGACGTGGCTGGGACGGGACTGTGTACAGCACCAAGCACATTGGTCACCACCCCCTTCCCACAGCTGCAGCTGCCGGCCTCCCCAGCAGACCCCTGCCCCTGCACTGGGGCTCAGCAGAGGTGAGCAAAGCCCATCCTTGAGTGCTGGGAGTGGGGCTGAAATGCCGTCCACACCCTAGGTCCCACTCTGGTTGGGCCCACCGGCCTGTCCAGACCAGAGCCCTGACCTGCGACCACCTGTGCTCTTGGCTGGCACCTACCAGGACCTGCACATCATGCCCGTCTCACTCTTGCCATGCTGCCCTCCTCAGACCGGATACCGGGAGCACGCAACAACGCATGAATGGTGCCTCCCGCAGTGCTGCAGGGAGCTGCCGGCCCCCCAGACAGGGCTATTAGCACGGACCTGCCCACGCTCCGCCCCGGGGCAGCTGTGACGATGCAGCACCCACAGCAAGTGACACATATGCCACCACCCCCGCTTTCTCGGGCAGACGCTGCTCCCCATCGCAGTCGATGGCCCCTGATTCAGACCGGGGGATGGGGTGAGTCAGGGCCAGGCCATGCCCATGCCAGAGGCTGCAGCACTCTTACACAGAGGGTGCAGCATGCCGCCCGTGGCCAGTCCCGGCCATGGCAAGGCTGCGTTCTGCTGATGGGGCTGCTTCCTTTATCGAGTGCGAATAGCCCCAGGGAACAATGCAAGGCATGTGCGCAGGCATG
>NW_005843242.1:192009-200462 GCF_000455745.1 Alligator sinensis | reverse complement strand
GAATGCTGGCTCAGTGCCCCGCTCCCGCCTGCAGCCTGCCCACACGCCTGTGTTCGGGCAGCAGCCTCGCTGCACGGCTCCCCTGCACGGCGGGGGCAGGGGTACCCTGAGCCGGCATGCAGGGGGAGCCCGGTCCCCAGAGACCAGACAGGCCCAAGCCGGCTCTGCACACGTAGGAAAGGGCCGCACGTGCCCGAAAGAAGGGGGCTCCCAGTGGGTGGCACTCAGACGAGTCCCAGCATCACCGGACACGGAGCGGAGCCCGCAGGGCAGGTGGGACGGCTGCAGGCGGGAGCTTCCCAGGATGCAACAGCACGATGCAGCAGTGGTGGGAGAGCAGGACAGCGGCTCATCACCAGGGCGCACACAAAGGCAACAGGCACTGCTCGCTTTCCACTCTGGCGCCCTTCATGCCAGGACAAGCTCCCGCAGGCATCCCCAAAGTCGCCGTGCCAGCCTGCATGCTCCCGCTCCCCTGGACCTGACCTGGACAAAGCAGTGCCAGACGCACTGAGCAAAATGAGCCCCTGCGAGCCGTGGGGATGGCAGGAACTATGACAACCACACCACGACCTCTTCTGTGGCAGCATCTCTGCAACGCACCCATCAGAGGCATCAGCAGAGTTAACGCTCTTTGCAACCAGGGAGACTTGCTGCAACCAGGACAGGATCCACCTGGGCCCCGCCACAGGGGGTCCAGGTGGATGGAGGCATGGCAACAACCCAAGGAGACCGGGATGAGGGACACTGTTCCTATCCCAATATCCCACTGCTCTTTCCTCTCCTCCCAGGCACAGCAGCAGCTGGAGGGTCTCTGCTGCTGGAGGCGTCCGCCTGGGGCAGTCCAGAAACAGCCTCTGCGCAGGGGCTGGATCAGACAGCCCACAAGGTCCCTGCCAGCCCCTGGTAGGATGGGTCCACGGCACGGGAGCTTTTGCTCTCACAATTACAACTCTTCCACAGCCTTCTTGGTGGCAGGAGTCAGAGCTGGGCTGCCGCACCCAAAGGGGAAGCAGTGGCTAGAGCCTATTCTCACTGGGCAAACAGGAGCCCAGCTGCAGGGACCTGGCTGCTAGCAAGCAAAGGGTTGGAGAGCACATAACCAAAAAGTGCCAGTGTTTGCTCCTGCAAGGTGTTGCAGAGCAGCTGAGCTGGTGAGCAGGTCACTGTCTGGTTAAAGCTGAGCCAACAGCAACACATTTTGTCACAGCATCAACACTGTTAACGATGGCAGGAAGAAGAAAGGACAGAGGGAGGATTCATGATAAGAAAGGCCTGCAGGTGGGTGTTCATGGCACGGGGTGTCCCCAGCACAGGGGCATCCCCGCATACATGGTTTTAGGAAAATGTCCAATAGTGAGAAATCGATTCTGTCCGTGTGTAGCCAGCAGTAGTAACAGTAGTACAAATAATGCAGATGCAGGAAACAAAAGGCATGAAACAGCATGGGAGCAAAGGGTCACTGGATTCCTGACCTACTGGAACTCGCCCCCAAATGTCCCAGCGAGACCCAGCACTGTCTGATCAGCAGGAGAGGGAGCAAGACTCACTTGCAAGACAACGAGGAGAGCTGCTCTGTATCAGAGCGTGCGCTGTCTGCTGAATCTGCCTACACGAGCGGAGGGGGAAGTCCTGCCTCTCCAGCAGTCTCTCTCGCAGCAACCCACTGGTTCCCCACTCCCAGGGTTTGTGGTAACAGGGGAGCGGAGGCACGAGCCCAAGGTTTGCTCCGAGGGAGAAGGGGCCGAGAGATCTGACCAGGGACCGTCTGCCGCAGAGACGCGCACAAGTCCCATTCGGGCTTCCAGGAAGGCGGCTGTTTCGCTGCGTGAAGAGTTTCGAAGCCTTGCAGCGTGTTGTGACTGCACAGAGCCCGCCGCGCCGGCTGTCAGGGCTGGGCAGGGCGGGCCGGGCCAGGCTGGGCCCCCTCCCCGAGTGCAGGGTGGCTGGCCAGACCCTTCCCTCCCTCCCGGCCCAGCCAGCGCGCTCGCGGGTTTGCAGGCAGTGAAGAGACTGCAAGCGGTGCTTGTCCCAGCACGATGCAGGGGTCCTGCTGACTGCCAGGCCCGTGGCTTCGTCTCCCCGGGACGAGCTGCCCACTGGCTCCGTCCGTCCCCAAACTCTCTGGTGCAGGGGGCCACCTCCCTGCTCCTCCTGGCTGGAAAGCTTCCGAGTCCAGCCAGGGGCCTGAGAGGTGGTGCAAACCCCTGCCGGAGCCCTCCCCAGAACCGCCTGCTTCGGCCTGGAGAAAACAAACCCAACGCAGAGGCGCAGCGGATCCTGGGGAGAGCCGCCAGGCTGCAGTGAGTCATCTCCGAGCCCTGGCCGGACGCCATCCCCCTCTCACCTCGGGGATGGGCAAGCCGGGCCCTCCATGTGCTGTCTTGCCCGGCGGGGAGGGGCTGGGCCTGAACAAACATGGAGCCTCCAGCCTCGGGGTCAGGATTGCAGAAGACCAGAGCCGGAGGAGCCCGGACTCCAGCCCCAGCTGAGCAGCGAGCACCCAGGCAGTCAGGAACAGGACAAGGAGACGGGAAAGGAGCAGCTCCGTCCCCATCAGCGCCCTGCCCCTGCCCCTGCCCCTGCCCCAGGGAAGACTACCCGCGGGGCAGGGGAGCAGCGGTCTGGGCCATCTGCCTCTGCGATACATCCTGACCACAGGACGAGGGCGTCAGCGCTGTGGGTCCTGCCTGCTCTGGTTTTGCTGAAAGACCCTTGCACGTTTGCAGCACGCGAGAAGGCAGCTGGGTGGAGGGGTCCTGGGAGACTCACCGGGAGAAGCAGCACAGCCCCTGCAACGCGAGAGCCTCGGTTCACAGCCAGCTAGCCTAGTGACCCACTTACGGCCCTCGATCAGGCAGGCAGATAAGGAGCGCGAGCAGATGGCGGGCACGGCAATGGCAGCCTGAAGGCAGAAACCTGATGGCAGCGTGCAGCACCTTTCCCCCCGCCCCGTGCTCCTCTGCTCCTGGCTGCAGGACAGTGCTGCCAGGTGTGGGCACAGCCAGATCACAGCGGCTTCACCAGGGTAGCACCGAGGAACCCGAGGGCACTGAGCCCATGTGCCCCGAGGCATCCCTGTCCCCCTGCAGGAGCTGCTGACCAAGGTGGGCCCGTCTCATAAAGGAAGCAAACCCAATGACGTCCCAGGGACAGTCAGGGACAGGGGAGAGAGTCTCTCCTTAAATCTCCACCAAGAAACTCTCCCCTCCCCCAGACCCCTTTGAGGCCCCTTCCTACCCGGAGCAGCAGCTCGGACACCTGAGTGCCCACGCCGGGCAGCTCCGGACACTCTGTTCCTGTTCTGCCCCGATTCAAGGCCCCTGCAGCTGCCTGGATGGGATCAGGCTACAGGCTCGTGGCAGCTTTCGCTGCAGAGCTGCAGCCCACAACAGGAGCTGGGAGAACCACAACACACCTCAGACCCACGCAGGGAGGGGTCCAGTAACTGTGGCTCCTCACGTGCCTCCGAGCCACCCCTGCCACGCTCACCTCTAGGGAGGCTCCTACACCGCAACACGCCTGCATATCCGCACCAGTGCACACAGGCGCAGGGCATGCCCAGGCTCACGGGAACCCTGCAGACTGCCTCGCCAGCCACCTGGAGCCACCTCACTGCTCCCAGAGAATCTGCCACAGTGCCTAGACCTGCAGTCACCCTGCGCGCTCCGCAGCGGGAGGTCCTTGCCGACGGCTGCACCCTGCGCGCACCCCTGGGCAGGACAAACAGCAGCAACCGTGGAAGCAGGGGGCTGGCCACAAGTGGGAGAGAAAGGACACTCCCAGGGGGAAAGAGGAGGGAAGTTGAAGCTGCAGCGAGAAGCCAGAGACCTGATGCAGGGGCTGGGCCCTTGCTCCAGCAGGAAGCGCTGACAGCTGCATAGCCTGGTGTCTTGCCAGCTGCAGCACAACCAGGATGGGCTCCTCCACCCTCGTGGCATTGACACTGGGAAGTGGAAGATCTCCCCCCATGCACACACCACAGCAGAATTGTGGACAAGTTCTGCACCGCAGGGAAGCGGGGGAGGCCCCGGGCCTCAAACACCAGCATCGCTGCCCCCATCGGTACCCCATCATGCACACAGCACTCCCATGACGAGCTCCGGGCTGCAGAGTCAGGCAGAACCAAGGCAGCGAACTCAGGAGCCAGGCTGCCCGGGACCCCTTGACCCTGCCCTGATGCCAGTGAAGGCATTTCGAGACAGCTGCTGCTAACCCAAGCATCCACCATCTTTCCATGGGACCCCACCACATTTGGGGAAAAGCCAGGCAAATCTAACTGCCTGCTCTTTATGCCCTGAGTGGTCGGGGACCCAGGACTTGACCTGCAGAGGTGCCAACCATTTGCTGCTGTGGCTGGCATCAAATGAAGCTGGAGCTGCTCTTTGCCCCCAGCAGCGCGAGGTGCTGGAACGGGCACAGATCTGAGAGATGAGCCCGAGGGACAATCCCAGCTCTGGGGCTGCGTGGCTGTTTGCACCCACAGGCCTGTGCCTGAGCAAGGCTCTTCACCCCTTCGGAGTGGGGGGGTCTCCCCTCGGCTGCCTTTGTTATCGACGGGGAAGGAGGGAGCCACAGCCTTGTTCCACGGAGAGCTCCATCCATGCTTTGCACTAGCCAAGGCTGGGGCTACGCTGCAAAGCATTACACAAGCCTGCAGCTAGCAATGGTACCTAGATGCATGCCCACGAGGGAGGTGGCTGGGGCTGCGTGGGTGTCTCCCACTCTCCGGTGCCCGATGCTGCACCCTGAATCATGCTCTTGTAGGAGAGGTTTAACGGCCTCTACTGGGGGCAGCACACAGAACCAGGAGCCAGAACAAGCTCCAGCCCTCCCGCCCCCAGCCTGCCGCCCTCGCCCCCCCACACTTGCACTGCACAGTGCCTGGGCAGGGGATGTCTCTTACTCTGCCTGCAAGCACCTGTCACCTGGGGCCCTGCCCTCACCAGGGGCACAAATAATGGACACGTCGCGTCCCCCAGTGAAACCCGTGCACCCTGGACCTGGGGTTGCCCAGGCGCATTCCCGAGTGATGCATCACTTGACACACAGGCAACAGTCAGCCGAGGCACTGGGAACCCTGACCCAGCACGCCCAGCGGGCCAGCACATGCAGAACACCACCCCGCATGCCCTGCGTCAGCCGGCAGACACCGCCACGCTCGTCACCGCCACACAAAGTCCACCCAGACACTCACGGCTTCTGCAGCTTGGTCACAGGCTGAACTGTGAGCTCAGCACAGGACAGGGAAGCGCACAGCTACCCCGCACAAACCAGCACCCGAAGCCACGCTAATAGCTGGGTGCAGAGCATGTCCACACTCCCTCAGGCAACAAAATGACAACAGGAAACAACGCCTTGGAGGTTAGACCTGATTATGACGTGTAGACACTGGCTTTCTCTGGGTGTGTGTGTCCATGCACGAGAGAGAGAGAAGTCCATGGTTTTGGGGGTGCTGGGACTTAATTTGAGGATAGGGGTGAAATATGAAGTTGTTAGGGAAAAATCACGGGGAGCAGGGTGACATTTCTAGGTGCTCCCATTGAGATGGAGCAGATCCAAAACCAGTGGTTCCCAACCAGGATGCTATGAGAGCCTCTGAAGCGTGCCGCACAACGTCAGCACTGTTGTGTGTGCAAACCTCTCCACGATTCACAAGCTAAACCCAGAGATTTCAAACAGGAATCCGGAGTGTCAGCAGTGCTGCCCTGCTGTGGTCTCTCTCACCCTTTGCAACAGAAAAACCGCTCCATTATTTTTCTGCAGTCAAAAACAAGCGAACGCGAAGACCTGACATTTTCCAAGGGGGTGTGGAGCCTAAGATGGGGAACCTTGAGGCTAAGAAGCACTGCACTAGACCACACAAGTACTGCAGCAAATCCAGCTGCCCTGATGAGTGAGCACTGCAGCTCTGGAGACCTGGCTCATCAAACTGCAAGTGGTCTCCTTTGTAAGCCAGGCCACAAAGTAGGTTTATAAGAGAGAGTTGAATGTGGTGACAGAGCTTCCCGACGATTACTAGAAGCAGTCAAGATACAGAAAAGGCGCACACAATTGGAGCGGTTGTCTTTGGCGGAGCCCGGGAGTGTGGGAAAGGGACACCAAGAAACCAACTCAGAGACGTAGGCACAGTCTGTGCCACGGAGGCCTTGACAGTGAAGACAAGGCATTTACACGCGATGCCCAGAGGGACGAGGAGCCAGGAGCTGAGTCAGGAGAGTGGGTGAGGGGTGGCATTACACAGCAGGGCAGAGGCGGCCATACATGGCGCGGTGCCTGCCCTGGCACTTGCTCTCAGCCTTTTGCAGAGGTGCAGACAGTCAGAAGTCAGGAAGAGACAGAGGTGAAGGGGGACAGGCCTTTCCAGCAGACATGGTGTCCCTCCAGGCTGGAAGGAGGCAGAAGGGAGGGAAGGGCAGCGCAGGATGCCTGGAGCTGCACAGAAAGGAGCTCGCAGCCATGGGGCCAGGTCATGCTAAGGACGGTGCATCAGTTTGGGCGCGCTGCAGTGGGAGTGGGGAGCAAAGGGCCCCACCTTCCACACCCCAGAAATGCCGGAAGAGGTGGCAAGGCACCCGCCCCGGGAGCAACCTGAGGTGGCACCATGCACAGCTCCGTCCCTCCCTCTGTGCCCAGCGCCAGCGCCGCACCTCCAGAAAGGACAGAGAAGAACTGGAGAAGGTCCAGAGAAGAGCAACAAGGATGAGGAGTGCCATGGAGGGGCTTGCACAAGAGGAGAGACTGCTGAGGCCAGCCCCGGTCAGGTTAGAAAAGTGGAGATGCCTGAGGGGGGCAGGAGAAGGGCTTACAAAATGCTCAATGGGGAAGAGAAAGTCCCGAGGGAGCGAACTGCGTACTGACTGTCTCACCAGACAGGAACCAGGGGTCACAGAATAAAAGGTGTAGGCAGTAAGTTTAAAACTGAAAAAAGGAAGTGCTTTCTCACAGAGTGGAATTAGTGTGGAGCTCATTGCCACCAGACTGGGCTTGGCCAGATTCACGGGGGATCGGACACGTGCTTGGAGAAAAGGGGCATCGGTCACTGTTGAGCAGGGAGCACAGGGCATGGCCTCTGCATCAGACCTGCCTGAACCGTCACTGCTGGAGGCTGCAAGGGAGAGAGGAGCAGGGGAAAACCCTGCTCAGCCCCAGTCACTCTCCCTTCAGCCTCCGCTCTCTGTTGCCTTATGACACAGAAGCCTGGGCACGACGGACCTGGGTCCAACCCAGTCCACGGCACTTCTTATGCTCTCCTTCCTGACGCGTCCAGCAAAGGAGAGGCATCTGCCCCCACGGGACAAGAACATCGCCCAACAAACCCAGAGGGGCAAAGGCTGCAGCAAGCTTTCCTCCCAGTGCCAGCCCAGCAGCTGCCAAGGCCCGGGCAGCACCAGCCTCCACTTGGGAACTCAGGGGATGGGTGCAGGGCCTCTACCACAGAGACAGGACAGGACCAAAGGACCGCTGTGCCAGGCCCACAGGGGTCTATCCCCACCCTGCCCTGCCATCTCCGCCCGGACCAACCATGTCCTCTCCCGAGCTGTGGGCCCGAGCATCCCGACTGCCAGTGCTCCTGCAGGTAGGGCCCTCAGGCACCCACCCAAGCGCTGAGGTCCAGACACCGGAAATCCCTGGGCTGCCTGGCTCCCCGCCAGCACCGCGGCAGGGATTACAGGCCGCTTGGCCGGGGAAGGGCCAGCCTGACAACTGGTCCATGCACAGGGGCTGCCCCGCAGCATACGGGCAGCACCTATGCCCCTGGGGCAGCTGGTGACAGGGTTCCAGCCTGGCCTGCGAAGGTCCCTGCAGCGCCTGCATGGCAGGGCAGCAGGGGCAGGGAGATGGGCCACTTTCTCAGCACCTGGCCTCTGCCTCCTGCCACCTCTCCACAGCCGGGCTGGGAGGCTGTCGCGTCAGCTGGGTCTGCAGCCCCAAGGGCTCACACAGCGATGCCAAACATGGGGCGCCACGGGAGCACACAACCTCGCATGTAGGGAAGCTGCAGACAACACATGGCAGCTCCAGGCCGGGGCGACGCACTGCCACGGGGGTGTCGCAGCATCGCCAGCAGGGCCCTGCCACCAGCACACGTGGCGCCGCGACGGGCACCAGGCCCGGGGGCTGGCAGGTGGGCAGCAGGCGTGGGGCCGCGGGAGTCTCTCGCCTTGGACCAGCTCTTCCCGCACCTCGCCCCCGAGGGCAGGGACGCCCCAGCACCCCGTGTCTGCCCCGCGGCCCGGGCACAGCCCTGCCCCCGACTCCGCGCTTTCTGCTTCGGCAGACCCTGCTTTTCAAGCCCGTGGCAGCAAGGGCAGGCGTCGGGGGAGGCCTGCCCGGGGCCGGGGCCGGGGCCGGGGCCGGGGCAGGCGGGGTCGCGCAGCTCGGGGCGGACACACGAGTCACGGACATGGATTCCGGGCTGGGGAGAGCTCCAGGGCCGGGGGGGCAGGCTC
>NW_005843242.1:187647-191681 GCF_000455745.1 Alligator sinensis | reverse complement strand
CGGGCTCGGGCTCGGGCTCGCCCTCGGTTCCGGAGAGCCTCGGGCCAGCGAAGCACAAACGCGTCGGAAACATGTTGTAACCGCCCCCCCCGGGCAGCTTGGAAACAGCCAGGAGGGACTTGCCCAAAGGGCTCGTGCACGTCCCCGTCCCCGTCCCCGCCCGGCTCGGGGAGGCCCAGGCCCGGCAGAGCCCTCTGAGCTCCAGGCTGGTGGGAAGAGCCCTGCCCCTGAAGGCCCGGCCCGCCCGGCCGCCGGCGCGCCGCACGTGGCATCTGCTGGACGCGAGAAGAGGCCGGGAGGAGTCCCGGTGCTCCGGTGACACGGAACTGGGCAGGCACACGTGCTTGACCCCCGCCAGCTGCCGCGAGAGGGCGCCCTGCGACCCGCCCCTGCCCCTCAGCCCCTGGGAATGCGGTCCCTGCCCCCGGGAGCTGCACCTGCCCCATGCACCAGCAGCGCAGCTGGGGGCCTCGCCCCTGAGCCCTGCTCCACATGGCACAGGCCGGCAGACAGCCTCTTGCTCTGCTCAGGGGCATTCACACTCGTTTCCGTGAGCAAGTGCTTGCACGCTCAGCTGCCAGAGGCCCGCGCTGGTGCACTGGGGCAGGGTGGCAGCCTGGCTGGGCAGGGGCAGGCAGTTCCAGACTATGGAGGAGCCTGAATGTTGCTGCCTTGCCTGAGATTCACCCCTGGAGCGCCCCGCCTCATGCCAGCCCCTGCTTGCACCCTGCCCCGTGCCAGCCTCTGCAGGCTGACTTCGCATCGCATGCACTTCATGAGCTGGCCCACACCCATCTTCCCTGTGGCCCCCATCTACAGTGCACTGATGGGGGCACTGCTGCCCTGGCCCCACCCAGCTGAAAGGCCTGCAGGGAGGCAGCAGCTGTAGGGAGGCAGACCCGTGAGTGGGGCACAGCGTGTGCCGTCAGGTAGGGGCTCGGCGGTATCCTGTGTGAGTGAGCAGGGGGTCATCCTGCAGTGCCTCTGCCGGGGGCAATCAGGCATCCTCCGCATGGGGACATCCGCCTGCACGGAGCGCGGGGAAGGAGGAAAACCAGCCAGTGTCACACGTGAGGTGTCTCGTCCTCACAATAACATGACCAGGACGGCCTGGTTACACGGAGGAGGCCACCATAGAGCAGCACAGGCTTGGGCTGGGGCCACACATGCTTAGTGCATGTCAGTGCCGCCCGAGGCAGACCTGTGCAGATACCCGTGCAAGTGCCCAAACCAGAAGCAGAACAGCTGCCAGCGCATGGCACTGCGGCCGGCCTAATAACCCGTTCTCGTGTCTCAGCAGAGCTTGTTACCCCAGGTGCAGCTCGGGAGGCAGCGGAGAGCCCAACCGGGGCCTCTCCCCAATGCTGTGTGGACACAACCTTCATTGCCAGTGTGTGCCAGGCCCCGCAAGGCACAAACCCCGCTCGCTGGGCAGACCAGCCAGCCCCCTCCTCCCTTCCCGGAGGAGCCTGGGGCTCAGGCAACAGTGGTCACCCCCAGAGCAGCAGTGCTGGGACTCACCCCCAGCCAGCGATGTAGCAGGATTCATTTGCCAGCCGGCAGTCATACTCCTGCCTTCCATGTGCAGCAGGAGCTATTCACGGGTGCTTGCCCTGGGCTGCAGGTCCAGTGCGGGCACGGGGGGAGCAGGGCTGTGTTCTGGAGCTGGACAGACCCAGAGCCATCTGGGAGATGCCGCCCGCCGCGGTGCCCTCTGAGCTGCAGCTGGGCATGCCTTCATTCTCAACGAGATCCCATGGGCTCAAGAGTTAAATATTCCCATGTTTAATAAACCAGGGGACCCCGGCCCACCGGAGAGTTCCCTTGCTGCAGCTGTCGGCCTCGCCTGCGGTGCAAGGCTCCCCCGCTCTCAGCTCCGCATCTCCCGTGGGGCTGCTCTTGGCACCACCTTCTTCGGAAGTGCTTTGCTGCTCGCGCGGGGCCCAGGGGCCTTCTGCTCCGGGGGCTTCTTCTCCACGTCTTGTTTGAGCTGGAAAGTTACCTGGAATACACAGGAAGGCACCGAGTCACCGATCCCTCGCTTGACGCGGGAGCATTTGGTTTCTCCCTGGGTGCAGCACTCGACCCAGATTTCCCTGTGCCATCTACCACCCAGCGCTCTAATTGAGCAAGGGTCTGCTGAATTCAAATCCAATCCCCTGAGGCACCTGCGGGCCTCGTGGCTTAGTGCCAGCTTCACCCAGGAGCGCTGCCCCTGCACCCCAGCTATTCCTAAACAGCAAACAGCACAGCACCCGGAGCAGACCCCGCACCAGTCACCTCTCAAAGCAAAGCCACGTAGCTTGGTGTGGGTTGTTCTTAACTGCCTGATGGCTGCCAGTGATCACCCTTTCCTCCTCAGGGTGGTTGCTGAGGGATTACTTCATTATTTTTCCTAGCTCCTCTCCAGGGATTGAGGTCAGGCTGGCTGGTCTGTAGTTCCTTGGGTCCTGGTTCTTGGCAGGTGCTGTCAGCCCCACTCCAGTCCTCTGGGACCTCCCCAGTCCCTCACAACTTGGCATGCATTGCTGCCAGTGCCTCCACACTTCCCTGCAGCGCCCCAGGACGGGCCCCATCCACCTGCACCCATTCACGGCTGTCAAAAGCTCTGTGGCACCGTGCTTTTGGCTCAGCATGGCCCAATTCCCTTCCCTTACGGCTGTCAGCATCATGCTCTCCCTTTCCTTAGCCAGAAGTACCACGTTGGCCAGTCTGGAGCTGTGCACTCCAGGCCCCCACCTGAGAGTTATTGCTGCCCCCACTCACTGCCAGGCCTGCGATCACATGTGCCAGTTCTGTCATACTTGGAGAGGGAGATTATCTCACCCCTGACTTCAGCATTTCAGGCTCTGAGTTTTATGCCAACCTCAGACAGGGTCTTCTCTCCACTCCTAGCAGCTGTACGGCCCACATCCCCACGTGGGCAGCGATGAGACAGACCCCACCATCCATGTGGCTCATGCCAGAGAGCAGGAAGAAGTTGTTCTAATAGCACAAGCAAGTGGGACACAGCTCCCAGGGCTGATACTGATGGGATGTGATCAGGAGAGGTCTAATTGTCTCAGACTGACTTCTACGTGCAGTACATCCACAGCCGGTGGCTTTGACAGCGATACACTTACACCACTTGGTGAATGTACTTTTGCATTAAGGGGGTGAGCGTCAAGGAATGGGGTTAGGCCCCTTTAAACAGCTTGCAAAGCATCTGCTGGTGCTCACCACACTATTTTAGGAGCTTCAGAAACCAGTGGAGCGTCTCTATGGCCTTGCATTTTTGTGTATATTTAGCAAAGGCAGCGATTTGGGAGACCCTGCCCCCTCCCGAGGGCACCCTGCCAGCTGGAGCCTGCTCACAGATTTTCCCAACAAGGAAAGTTTCCAGACGATACAGACACAAATCTACAAACAACAATGACAGTTTGGGCCCCAGGAGACTACCAGGGGTGTCACAGCCTCTCCTGGCAAGGCGGGGGGAGAGGGGGCATGATCTGTGTACACTGCTGCCAAGGGTGGGGTCAAACAGGGCCACACAGGCTGCTCTGGGGATGGGGGAGGAGCAGGGAGAGGACATCCGACACTGGCAATGAGAGTTGGAGCAAGAGGGGAGACATGGGGAGCAAACAGGATGAACTAGCGCTCCTGCTTGCAGAAAACACCTACGACTTAGTAGGGCTAACAGAAACCTGGTGGGATTCTTCCCACGACTGGGCGGTACATATTGAGGGTTATAGGCTGTACAGAAAGGACAGGGTGGGGAAGAAAGGGGGAGGGGTTGTGCTCTATGTCAATGAGCAATATACGTTGACCCTCATCAAGACGGAATCGAAGGAGGAGAAAGTAGAAGGATTGTGGGTTAGGCCACATGGGGGGCAAGGAGAAAGGGATTTGGTGGTAGGGGTCTGCTACAGACCCCCACACCAAGGGGAAGAACTAGATTCGGGGCTCCTGAGGCAGCTCTTGGAGACCATAAAAACTAAGGAGGCGGTAGTCATGGGGGACCTAAACTACCCAGACATCTGCTGGGAGACGCAGAC
>NW_005843242.1:183777-185055 GCF_000455745.1 Alligator sinensis | reverse complement strand
GGTCGGACTCGATGATCTATTGAGGTCCCTTCCGACCCTAGCATCTATGAATCTATGAAACATCCGCTCCTTGATTCTTGGGGGGAGCAGCCCTTCCCGAGAGAGGAGTGAAGGGAAGAGGCTACACAGCAATCCCTGCACTGCCCCTGCCTGTTCCCACACACCAAACCCAGAACCGGCCCCAGGGATGTGGCTTGTGGGCCACAGTAGGGGACACTGGTAGCGTGGCTCCATACCTTGTGTCTGGGCTCGGGGTGTGGGCAGGTGGACTCAGGGCATGTGGGACAGCACAGCTAGGCCCTGGAGGGGCCTGGCCTGGTTCCTGCAGCACAGTTCTGCTACAGCCGCCCCATAGGAGGGGACGGGGGAAGAAACAAGTGGGGTCCAAGCTGGAGCTGGGCCGGTCTGTGACCAGGGCTGTACGACCATGAGGCCGCAACTGTAGGGAGCGGTACTGATGTCCCAGACAACCCCTCCCTCCTGCATTTCATGTCCCAGTGTCCCTTACCACCCCTGGAGTCCCATGTCCTCAGGGCCTGCAGCACACGCGCGTGCACCTCCCTGGCTGCCTGCGTCCCACTTTGACTCCCTCTCGTGCCCTGGGAAGGGCTCCCTGCGCTGAGGAGGGTTGCCTGGAGCTGCGTGGCTAGCATCCCTGGGCACTGGGGCCCTGCCCTGCATCCTGTGAGCTCTCTCCGGCAGGCAGCTGGGGCCAGGCTGCAAACCCCTGAGGCCCCAAAGGAAAAAGGGGGCTCTGCCCAGCCAGGAGCATCCTGGGGTCCCTTGCTGGCATGGGAGGAGATTCAGAGGGCACGTGCCCTCCACTTGGGCTGCTATCAGGGAGGCATTGGGACAGGCTGGACATCCGGCCCCACAAACCTCGGGGAGGAGCCGACTTCCCTCGAGGCTCCATCCTCTCCATTTCCCCACTCAGGCAGCGGGGAGCCCCAGCCTAGGCTGCGGGTCACAGGCAGCCTCCCCCACCTCCTGTTGCTGCAACCCCAGCACCAAGCCCCCAGCCTGGGGCCATGTCTCCCGCGAGGCAGGGCAGGTCCAACACAGCCAGGCCTCCCGGCCCGTCTGGCACAACTCACCAGCGAGGGCCCCGCCGGGCCCACAGTCACGCTCACTGTCTGCGGTTGGTACCCACGGGCAGAGGCGGTGACGGCGTATGTGCCAGGCAGCAGCAGTCGGAAATAGTCCCCCTGGTCACCTGGAACGAGAGCGAGAGCACTCAGGGGTGCCAGGTCTGGGGCCAGGAAGGCCTCGGCCCTGCAG
>NW_005843242.1:177340-183738 GCF_000455745.1 Alligator sinensis | reverse complement strand
CGTGCAGTCTGCGAGGACCTCTCCCCCAAGCCGGGGGGCTGACGGCTGACAGCTGATGGCAGCGCAGCCACGAAGGCAGCAGAGGTACTACGGGCGGTGGCGGGAGGCCGGCAGGGGACTCAGCCTCCAGCCCACAGCCCCGCGCACCTCTCCCTGCCCTGCGGGCTTGGGCTGGGGCACCGCTGCTCTCAAGCAAGCACGTGGCAGTCACCCATGTCAGGCCAGGGGGAGTGATTCAGGGCACCCTCGCCAGCCCGCGGGCAGCAGCAAGCCCTGGCCAGAGCACTGGCCTTCTGAAAGGCATCTGGCTTTGGCTCCAAGTCGGCCATGGAAGTAGAAGCCACCCAGCCCCAGGCACGACCTTTCAGTGGTTTGTTACCCCCATGGCATCTTAGTTCTAGCATGATCCTGTCTGCAATGGTCTGTGGGATGAGATGGGTTGTCCCATAGGGGACAACCCCTGCTTCCTGCATACGAACCAGCACCCAGCGACCAAGCCTCCACGAGCCTGCCCGTTCCTAACGAGCTGGGCAGGTCAAGCCCCTGGCAGCTCCCACTGGACAAGCCCCAACCATCCTCGCTGCCCTGTTGCCATCCTGCCTGAAGCATGGGCACTGCAGCTAGGCCCCAAATCATTGCTGTGGCTGCACCTGAGCCAAGCCTGGGGCCACAGAGCCTCCCCGCTGCTCCCTCCACGAGCCTCCCCTCTTGCCGTGCTCAGAGCCTGCAGCTGCCTGCCTGACCCCAGCACCGGGCTGCAGCCTGGCCCCGCACCGCTGCTCCCCAGGCTGCCTGGCCCTGGGGTCTGTGCAGCCCAGGAGCCCCCCACCCAGCTGGGCCCCAGGCCAGCGACCCAGCAACCTCTGGCTCACATCCTGGCTGGCAGCTGCCAATTGCTTCATGAACTGCTCCCTGCCAGCCCCACAGACTCCAGCAGGGCCCTACTGACACGCACAGCACCTGCCCTTGTTCTCCGAGGGCTCCCCCGAGCCCCTCTGCACGATGGCCTGTCCCCTCCGCCGTGCACTGCTCCCCCGATCTCTGCCCTCAGCAGACCCAGGTGTGGCTGGGTCTGTTTCCCTGTGCGTCATCAATAAAACATTAAACAGCACTTTGTTCCCTGCTTCCCTTGGACGAACCAGGCACACAGAGCTGCTCGTGGCTCTCATGGCTTGGGCTGTCTTCCAGCTGCCCCCAGCTCTTTCCTGCAGGTCAGTGCCTCTAGGAAGTGCAGACACTTGAACCAGATCCCCGCACCCAGCAACGCTCTCTCTCACGCTCTCAGCATGCCCTGCCCGGGAATGCTGCTTCTCCTTCCCAACTGTTACCCCTGCTGTGGCCTGTGCAAGGCGGGCTCGTGTTGTCTCATTACAACCTGCCCTAAGCCTGACTTGTGCATGCACTGGAGACAGTGATCGATAATGTGCATTAATATAACACAAGGAAATGAAAAAAAAAAAGGGGGAATGTTGTAACCAGATGCATTAGATGCCATATTGTTATAAATAGATATATTTTTGTTAAAGTGCTTAAATAATTTGTAAGAACAAAACAGCCTCCTCGGAGAAAACCATAAACAAAGGTAAAGGAGAAATAAGCCAGTGTTAAACAGCAGTCCCCAATGGGGAAGGAAAAAGAAACCTTTACTTTCCCAAGGATATAAATCCCAACTAATTAACAGCTTCCGAGTCCACAAAAGATCTGGTTCAATCCAGTTCCAAGAGTTTTAGCGAAACAAACACACTTACACAAAACTAATCGGAGACCATTTCTAAGAATATTAAAACTAGCCATCTATAAAAATTGGGCATAGGCTGGAAGAAATGTCGGACTTCTTCACAGCTCAGAAAAAAAGAGGAACCAACAAGCGTTTGCTATTGTGTATCCTAATAAAGCTCGAGTTGTGACTGGAACGGTCTCACCGGCCAATAGGGTGACCTCACGCACAGTTAAAATTTGAAGTAACACTGCTGCTGCCCGGCTGTTCCCCCTGCTCACTCGCACGTGGCTGGTGCCCTGCTCGCTCCGGCCCTGCTGTCGCCCCCTGCTCACACCCGGCTGTTACCCTCTGCTCCTACTCTGAGGTTCTTGCTCTTCTCCTTGGCTCCAGCCCCCTGGAGCTCACATCCAAGGCTCCCCCCACCCCCAGCTCTGTCTCATGGTGCGCATGCACCTGGCCAGCCCATTCATGCCAACAGACTGAAACCAGCAGATCTATCTCACTGTCTGACCTGTCCTTTGTGCAACATTGCTTGCCCAGAGCCCACACTGTGCTCCTTCCACCGGGGTTACTAACAGCTCCTACCCAGCACATCTGCAGGCAGCAGCCCAGGCACGGCACTGCCAAACTGAGCCTCGGGGGGGTGGGGGGGTGCCCTTCCTGCTCCCACAGGATCTAACAGCATCCCCATGCTCTGTGCTGGTGGGAGCCTGACCAGGGCAGGCCGTGCTGGCAACATGCATCACTGTTCAGCCCACCCCGTGCCACCCAGGAGGGCCTTGTGGAGGTGACACCGAGAGTCAGGGCACACGGTGCCAGGGGACCCACCAGAGGTGACGTCGTGGCCAATGCCCTGGACCGAAAGCACTGCGCCCACAATGCCGTTGTTGTTCTCATCTAGCACCATCCCTTTGATGCCCTGGTGAACCTGCAGACAGACAGATAGGCAGATGCAGGTTAGCGCCTCTCCCCTCCCTCGAGAGCAGAGTGCTTGGCCCCGTCTGGGAGCGAGGACATTGCTCCAGTCCCCTCCCCTCCAAACAGGGTCAGCTGGCGGAGATGGGTCGTGGGTGTAAGCACTGCAGGGAACCTGCAGGTGGGAACAGGAGTTGTAGGAGTGATGATTTTAAGGGCAAAAGCCAGGAAGCTCCATGTGCTGGGCACACAAGCACAGTGCACCAGATGGCTGCCAGTGGCAGCACTGAATACGGGCACCTAATAAAGCTCCCGGCGCTGCAGTCCTTTTGCTAGCGCACAGAGCTCCGAGCATGAGATAGCAGGAGCCCGCCTGCCCGTCTCCCAAAGCACCAAGGGAGCCAGCTCCGGTTTATGCCGAGAGGCTCCCTCCCTACCCCACGTCCACTGTCCCCCTACCCCCTTGAGCTCTGGCCCCAGGTGCTCGGATGTGGGGGGAGCTGGGGCTGGGCAGGTGCTCTCAGCCCCACAGCACGGGGCCAGGGCTCACACGGGCACTCCACCTCTTCCATGAAGGCGACCAGCGCCTCGCGGTTGGCCAGCCACTCGCGCTCCAGGTCCTCCTGGGGCGGGAACTTGTTGCAGCTCAGCTCCAAGGTGATCTCAAAGCAGTTGGTATAGAGGTAATTGAAGTCCTGCATGCCTGAGAGGAGAGAGCAAGGACACAGCCAGGCCCACCCGGGCACGTGACACCCCCTCCCCACCCACCTGCCCTCCTCTGCCGACGGCCAGCAGCCCTGCCCTGTCCCCCAGCCCCTCCTGCCCGCGCATGGCAGCCCCTTTCTGGGACAGGTCTCTTGTCCTGACAGGCAGAGGATTCAGTCCTGGGGATGGGACTAGGTCAGTGGTTCTCGCCCTGTTTAGAAACGCCAGCTCCGAGCACTCACTCATTGTTTAAGGAAAAACACGAGAGGTTCTTCTGCCGTGATCTGCTCAGAAAGCTGCGGCGGGGCAGAGGGCTCCTGGCACAGCCCTGCCCGACACTCTCCCCGGGGAAGCGCAGGCTAGACAGTCGTCGCGAGGTGGACACATGGTGTCACGGCACTGGAAGGCCTAAGCCATCCCTGTCCAGCCTCTTCTTGAAAAACCTCCCACAAGGACCCCTGCACTCCCCTGGGCACCTCCGGCACAGCCCCACTGCTCCGACATGGGATAAGCAAAGGGGTTTTTATTGGACCAACTGCAAAGTTGAGAGAGATGCTACACAAGCTTTTGGGCACCTGCTGTCCTTCCTCAGGGCTGGGAAAGAAAGACTCAGAAACAGTCTAAGCTAAATACCAGGTAAAGCAACGGCTTGTGTTCAAGGCCACTTGTGACAGAAACCAGGCACTGACAGGTGGGAGGGCTTTGCTGAGACCTAACTGGAAGCTACTTTACTGCCACTTAAGGTGCCATGTGGCAAGGACCAACAGTAGCTCCCCCTCTTTTATGGCTGCAAAATCTCCAAGTTGCCCATGCCCTTTGCTCTCCACCTTCCTACGGCTGCCCCGCCGCCGTCTGAACATGCAGAGCCTCGCACTGCACACGGGGCCTGGCCAGCACTGAGCAGAGCGGCACTGTCACCAGCTCAGTCTGTGCCTCACGCTCCGTTAATGCCACTCACCACGCTGCTGCCTCGCGTTGAGTCAGATGCAGCAGGCCCAGGCCCTGCCCAGCAGCGCCGTGGCCCAGACACTCATCTCCTGTTCCATGTCTGCGCTTCCCTGCACTCCTGTCTGAGCACCCGTGCCCTCTCCCCACTGCTCTGTCCATGCCTCCCCCCCAGCCTATGTCCCTTCCCAGGCCTTGCTTGTCCCCTTGTCCCTTCTGCAGCCCAGCACCCCACCCTCCCAGCCCTGCATACACCCTTCACCTCCATCCCCAGCCCCACCTTTGCTGAGAGAATACCAGGATGCCCCGTTGGTGATGCCATCTGCAAAGTAGTCTCCACAGTTCCAGCCCTGATGCATCCAACCATGGGCATAGGAATAGGTCTTTGCCAACTGCAGAGAGAGCCCAGGTGGGTCACAGCTCCAGCGCTGCCCTGAGCTCCTTGGTCCCTTATCCCCTGCACACAGGGGACCCTCAGGAGTCGCAGCAGTGCTGCTAACCCTGAGAGGGGGCAAACAGGCCCAGCCCAACCCCTGTTCCTCCCATCACCAGCACAGGAGCCCTGCCCTAGCCCCCCCCTCCACAAGGGCTGCCCCCAGCAGGAAGCCTCTGGGGTCCCGATGGGCACAGGGAGCTGCAGCACCCCCAGGAGAGCGAGTGGGGGGTCTTACTGCACAGCCAGGGCTGTCCACATCTGCCCCAGGGGGATGCGTTTCTGGGGGACTAGGGGCAGGTGGGGTGAGCCCTGGAAGACAGGTGGAAAGAGAGCAAAACAGCAGCACCAGGGCGAAACACTGTCCCAGGCCCTTTCCAAGGGGAAAGCTGTGTCCTCGCAGGAAACCTCCATCAGAAATGAGGACGGAGGCCCTTGGGCTGAGGCAGTGGCTCAGACACTGCTCCAGATTGTCCCCTCACACAAGGGACAGCTGGGTTCAGATGCCCCAAGTCCCCTTGGCTGCATTGCAGGTCCTCAAGCCACTGGCAGCCAGCTCCGTAAGCCTCTGGGGCCCAGCTCTCGTGGAACTCCCCTACCCTCGAGCCAAGCCGTGGGCTCCCCAGACCAGAGCAGAGCATGCTCCTGGCCGCCTTCTTGTGCTCAGGGTCCTGGTCTAAGCAATGGAGCCAGGACGGCTGCTCCCCGGAGGCCTCTATGCTGCTTTGCTTCCTAAGGGGTGGGTGAGGCTGATCGAGCTGCTGACTGCTGGGACATGCTAACAATCAGATGCATGGGCACTGGCAAGGGAGGTTGCAACCTCAGCCCATGCCTGGCTCTCACCCACCCCCTGCTGCCACTTGCTCTCCCGATGGGGCTCAGTTCCAGCCAAATCACTCGCCCCCTTTCCCCCAGCCCTGCACTGCCACCAGGCACCTGTCTCCCCTAGAGCCCCACATGCATGCTGGCATGGACGTGCACTACAGTGCTTCCCCAGTGCTGCAAGGGGGGCTCCAGCAGCCATGCAGCACATCTGTGGAGAGCCTGGGCTGGAATAGCAGGGGGCTGCAGGGCAGGACACAGGACACTGGCACAGCAGGCGTTCGAGGTGCTGCAGCCTGGCGAGCACAGGGTGCGGGCCCCATGAGGAGCCCCTACGTGTGGGAGTGGTACCGACCATGCCGTCGGCAGCGCTGCGGGGCACCGCTATGCCCTGCCCTGGCCTGGCCTGCCCAGCTCCGCCGCACTCCCTGCCCCCCACAGCCCCGGCCCAGGGCTGCCCGCACCAGGCCCCGCTCACCTTCTGGAACAGCTTGTCATCGGGTGTGGGTGTGTTGGTAGTGGTCCACTGGCCACGCACCCGCTGGCTGTGCGACTTGTCGTAGGGGTAGTTGGCCACCACGGCGCCACCGTGCAGGTTGGCTGAGAGAACGAAGTTGTAGCTGCTGATCCACTGAATCACAGCCGCTGTCTCCGGTTCCACCTGCCCAGAGAGGGGCGGCAATGAGGGGCCGACCTGAAGCGCGTGGCAGTGGGATGGGGGACACAAGGCACCCCAGAACTGCCTGGGGCCTGGATGGGGCTTGTTGGCGTGTCTATGGGGCATGTCCTTTCCTGGCCTGCTTCCAACCCTCCCTCCTCTGCTCCCCCCACATCCTGACTGTGGCCAGGCCCTGCCAG
>NW_005843242.1:171726-177025 GCF_000455745.1 Alligator sinensis | reverse complement strand
GGGCGGGCCCCTGCCAGCCCTGCCCCAGCACATCTGAGAGCACCCAGGCCAGTCCTGCCCCAACCAGTGCAAGTGCCTCCCTCGAGGGGACCTGGAGATCCCCTTCTTTCCAGCCAGTCCTGGATGCAGCTGCTTCCAAAGCACCAACCCCTGCACCCCTGACCCAGATGCTAGCCCAGCTCAGCCCATGCCTCTGAGCTTCTCTGCAGCCACATTCCCAACAGGCCTTTTACTAAGAGAGAACTCCACCGCAGTGAGCTTGCTGTATGGGCAGGCTGGGGCTGGGAGGCAGAGGCAGTGTCCCCGTGTCCGTAGATGCAGGGCACAGGTGACAGCGCCTGTGCCCAAGTGATCCCAGGCTGCTCCCAAGAGGCACAGGGCGGTACCTGACTCCTCCAGTTGTTGGGCAGGGGGATGTGGTGGTTGGGCCCTGAGCTCTTCTCGTTGTGGTACATGATGGTGTTGAGGTCGGGGAAGTTGCGGTTCAGGTCCACGCCATTGGCGTTGTTCCGGCCGGTCAGGTACCCATTGGTGGTGGGGCTCTGCGGGGAACGGGGAGCGAAATGGCTCTTCAGGACAACCAAGGTTACAGGCTGTGGGTCCCCATGGGGAAAGGCCACAAGCAGCTCCAAGCACTTTCAGACAGGGTCAGCACCAGGAGGGGAAACGGCAGCAGAAACCCAGCGAGCAGTGGGCTCCGAGTCCTGCCAGGGGCCGGGACAGGCATAGGCGCAACGTCCGGCCCCCGGGACCACAGACACCCGGGGCTGGGGAATCCTGGCCACAGGCGAGCACAAGCAGTGCAGGAGCAGATGGAGGCAGAGAGCAGCCTCTTTGCTAGCCCCGCCATTGACCCTTGGGGGCAGGGGCAGGGCAGCCAGAGCTCTGGGGACCCGCGCACAGCAAGGACAGGGTGTCAGCCTCCCCAGGATGCTGCTCCAGCTTGCAAATGCCCTGACCCCTGTGGAGACCAGAGGCAAGAGCCACGAGGCAGTGGTGAGGGGCACGGGTGCCTCAGGGGCTCTACCTCTGCATGGCCTGAGCCCCCAGGAGGGCGGGGGGAAGCATTAGTGGAGAGGCTGGAGGAGCAAGGGCAGAGCGACCGGCCCGTGGGAGGCCGGAGGGGTCCCGCAGCCCGAGGTCGTTCCCACCCCCTGGCATCGCTCGCCCCTACCTGGTTGGCTGCCACCTCGTACCCGTCGGGGTTCATGGAGGGCATGATGTGGATGCGCGTGTCATGGATGAGCCGCGTGATGCGCTCGTTGCCGCGGCGATACTCCTCGCACAGGAACTCGGAGAGCTGCAGCAGCAGCTCGCGGCCCAGCACCTCGTTCCCGTGCATGTTCCCCACATACTTGAACTCCGGCTCCACTGGGGAAAGCAGGAGAACGGTGACACCACCACGGAGGGGTGGCTGCCCCTGGGATGTGCCCCTGAGCTGAGCCATGCCCTCTCCCATGGCAATCAATGAGCCCCGTGCTCGGGAGCGACCCCCCGCCCACACCCATGGTGCTGTAGTGGGGTCACTGGGACCCAGCCAGGAGCCCTGCCCCAGGGCACTTGACAGCCCCACACTGGGGCTGCTGAGCAAAGGGGCGGGTGGGGGAGCCCGGGAGCCAGCACAGGAGACTAATGCTCAGCTCCTGGCAGTGCCGGGGGCTCCCCGGAGAAGGGAGTGGGGGTGGCAGAAGCAGGCCATCCCCCGCCTCCTCTTGGCCAGCGCTCCTTGGCTGCTGCCCTCCCTGCCTCGCGCTGCCTGTCACATTCCTGGCCTCACCAGCCTCCAGGGGCCTGAAGTGAAACAGCAGGATAAAAACCAATCCCTCTGCCTGGCCAGGCCCCACAGCCTCGCCTGTAACACATTCGCCTTGTGCCCGGCCCCTGCTCAGCCCTTGAGCTCCCTGTCCAGCGCCAGGCGCCAGAGGCAGGAGGCCCGGGCCAAGGGACCGTTCCTGCCTGGTCCTGCGGGCGCAGAGGCAAGAGTGCAGGGGGCTGGGGCGCGGGTGGGCGCTGTCCCCAGCACGGGCTGGCTGCTGCAAGGGAGGTCTCTGCCATCTGGCGGTGCCAGGGCCAGCCCCCACACCTGTTTCAGACTCTCAGCCAAGGCCTGATGCCCTGAGGCGCTGGCCCTAGGGCTTGCTGGGCACCAGGGCAGGGCAGCCCCGGGGAGCGTGGGCTGTTCTTGTGTAGGCATCTGACTCAGTCCATCTGCTGCAGAGCCTTCCTTGCTGTCTCCATCTGACGGGACAGCCCGGGGGCATGGCCCGGGCAGCCCATACCAAGAGAGAAACGAGGAAATTGCATGGAAAATTTGGTCTCGTTTTCACAGGAAGGGCCCCAGGGAAAGCTGGCGCCGACCAAGATGCCAGTTGCAGGCTGCTCCCAGCCTGTCCTGGGCCGTCTTTTGCAACAGTCTGGAAAGGAACAGCTGCAGTGGGACACGTTTCCATCGATGGTGCCAGGAGCAAGCAGGGCCCTCAGATGGAAGCGCCATAAGGATCTGGGGGAACGACAGAGTCACAAGAGCTGCCCTCGCCCGGCAGGGAGCCAGCCCCAGGTCAGCACATTTGCTGTCTGTGCCAGCCATGAAGGTGCTTGCAGACCCACTTGAGCTGGGCACTGGAAGGTGATCATGTTGGCCAAACAGAGCTGCTTTCATGTGGCATCAGGGCACGTCCCACGCCTCCACTTCACCACGGCACTCATCAGGGCTCTCACTGTCCTGATCCTGTTAGTCTCTGTGCGTCACTCAGGGTGCATTTAGGCTGCTGGATTGCAGGAGACACGAGAAGTGATTTGATCTCATAGACTCACAGGCTTGGGAGGGATTTTGAGGGTGGTCCGGTGCAGTCTTCTGCACAGAAGCAGGAAGGGCTGCACCAGCCCAGTCCAGCCACCAATGCATGTAGACTTCACCCAAAGTCCAAACTACGGGACCCAGGGTCACCCCGTATCACTGATCCCCCCTCGCACTGGAGACAAGGGGTGAGAACCAGGGCTCCCAACCTAGCACAAGAGCACTGGTGCATTCAGGCCTGAGTGACCCCACAGCTCCTTGCAGCGCTGTAGCCGCGATGGTCTAGGGAGCCCACGAGGAGCAGGATGTGCTTGGTGGCAGTGGCTTTTCTTGGGCTGATCATCTAGACAGGATGTGGCCAGACAAGTCATTGTGCCACTGTTCCTGGCACCAGAAAAGCAGTCGTGGAGTCCAGAGGGGTGTTTCCTAGTGCCTTGTTCGCTGCATGTCCCAGACCAGGCCTGAGGGAAGGCCAAGGGCTCTGGGGCTCCGTGCAGGCTCCTCTGTGTCAGGTCCTTCTCTCCTTTCATGCAGTGGTGTGCAAAGTGCTGCTGCTGCTGTGCACACCCAACAGGCAGAGCAGTCAGGCTCTGCCAGCCCAGCAAGGGGGAGCTGAGCACCCATGTCCCATCACTCAGGCCTGGGGAGCAGCAGAAAGCAGATCCCAGTGGAGCTTGCTGCTGGGACAAAGCTGGGGGAAGGTGGGATTTGCTAGTCAGACCAGCATCCGGCTGTGCCGGCCAGGCCCAGAGCGCAGACATGGCGTGCTCCGAGGGCAGGAGCAGCTCCATGAGACACAGTGTGGACTTCCTGGCACTCACCAGGTCCTCTCCTGAGCCCAGCTGGGTGCTGGGAAGCCAACAGTCCCCTAAAAGGCAGGCAAACCAGGAGGCAGAGACACATCCTCATGTATCGCACAGGACATCTCTAGACTCCTTCAGAGCTGCACCCGTCTCAGGGAGCAAACGCTCATCCCAGCCTGGGACCCAGGAGCACAGGGTCCATCGCTAGCAGCCAGGCCAGGCCCTGTGTCTGTCCCTGCACCTCATGGCCATGGTGTTGTTCACAAGCCACCAAGGCCAGGGAAGCCTCCCCGTGACACAGGCTGGCTGGGGCTGCCAAGGCCTCCAAGCTCCTGGCAACACGGGTGGCTCTGCAGCCTCCTCTGCCCACCACGCAGGTGCAAGCAGGAGCAGGGGCCCGAGATTTCCTGGCGGACCAGCTGCCTGCTGGAAGCAGCCCATGGCTCCCCCAGCCCAGGCTTGGGGCAGAGCTGACAGCTCACTGCCAGTGCCCTCAGCGTCCCCGGCCGAGTCAGAACAGGTGTCCATCAGAGCGGGGGTGGCACCGTATTCAACCGGGCAGACAGACGGCTGGATGGATGGGCAGAGAGAGCACTGCATTTCCCTGCTGTCCTCTCACTCCAGCAGGCTTTGCCCTCCAGGAGCTGATGCGCCAGCCTGGATATACTGGGCATTTGCCCATGACACGGGGGAAGCAGCTTAGAGCAGGGGTGCCCAGCTGCCCCGCTGCTCTCCCCAACAGCTGGTCCCAGTAAGGCCACAGGGAGACGCCATGCTGCACCCCGCTGCGGCACTGTGCCCCTCTGCCAGGCAGCCCAGGCTCAGTGCGGGATCTTGGCCCTGTCCCACGGCCGGACCTGGCCCTCCCATCACAGGCCATGTCAGCTCTGCCTGGCACTGGGGAGGGCTTGCCTCTCCCCTTGGCACTGTCTGTGCCTGCGCAACCCAAGGGCCCCCCAGCCCGCTACCTGCAGGGGGGCATGGGGTAGGCAGACACGGGGAGTGAGGAGGGACAGATCCCTCCAATGGTCCCCACCACAGCACTGACCCAGGCTTGAACCAGTGTCCCCACCATATGCCCAACCAGGTGAGGCTCCAGCTCATATGCATGGGGCTCGTGCAGGGTTCATAGCAGGTCACAGGGACGCCAAAGGCCTCTGAGCCCCGCAGCCCGTGCCGGCTGTATCCGACTCCTCTGCCAGGGCTCCAGAGCATGGCGTCTGGAGCAGGAGCCACGTGGCTGAGCACAGCGGCTCCTGGGTATGGCAGTGCCTGGATGCCAGGAGAGGCCAGATCCTGCTCTGACAGCATGCCTGACATCCCCTGAGGGACACCCCCATGGGCCCCGCATGGGGCAGGGGGTGCGTGCAAGGCTCAGGCCGCGGCCTGCCGGCACTCACAGCCCCGGGCTCCCCCCGCCCGGTACTCACGGGGCTCGTGGAGGCCGGGGTAGTCGCTGAACTCCAGGACATAGAGGTGCCTGCCCTGGACGCTGTGGCCCAGGCTGTAGATGCGAGTGACGTAGGGGCACTCATTCTGCACGGCGAACAGGGCCTGCACCATCTCCTTGTAGCTGTGGTGCACGAAGTTCCCCGTGGCAGCCGCCTGGCACAGGAGCAGGGCTCTGAGCAGGGGCCCGAGCAGCTGAGCCATCCTCCCGTGGGCTCCGCGGAGATCGCTGGGTCCCGGGCCCCCTCCC
>NW_005843242.1:142618-170774 GCF_000455745.1 Alligator sinensis | reverse complement strand
GCAAGGGGGCTCAGGCCACAGCCCCCACTCACTGGAGGGGAAGCCCCATCGCCCCTCTGCTGGTGTGTGTGGAAGGGAAGGGGGGATCCTCTCGGTGACATTTCATAGATTTCACAGGCATTCAGGCTGGAAGGGACCTCGGGAGATCATCGGTCCAGCCCCCCCCCCAGGGGCAGGAAGTCAGCTGGGGTCAGAGGATCCCAGCAAGACAGACATCCAAACGTCTCTTAAAGGAGCCCAGAGCAGGTGCTTGCACCACCTCCGGCGGCAGTCTGTTCCAGGCCTTGGGGGCGCGGACAGTAAAGAAGTTCTTCCTTATGTCCAGCCTGAAACGGTCATGGAGGAGTTTGTGCCCGTTTGATCTTGTCATCCCTTGGGGCGCTCTGGGGAACAGGTGTTCCCCCAGATCCTGATGTACACACCTTATATACTTGTAGGTAGCCACCAAGTCCCTCCTGACCCTGCGCTTTTCCTGGCCTGCCAGCCTGTGCTCCCGCTCGGAGTGGGGGGCAGATAGGCAGCTGCAGCCTGTGGTGGGTGGGGAGTCGGGTGCTCTGGGTCAAGTACTGGGGATGGGTGGTGTGAGGCCTGTGAGGGGGGTTGGGGAGCAGGGGCAGCGCCAGCTTCTCTCCCCAGGAGCCTCGGCCCCATTGATGCGGCCGCGATGAAAAGGGAACAGCTGGCGGCCTTGATCCAGCCCCGCAGGGTCAGAGTCGTCTCTGGCTGTGGGCCCCTGCCACCACCATTGGTGATAAAGTCCAGCCCACACATTTGCCTGCACAGGGGCTGCGCTAAGCCAGGGGTGGCACACCTGGGTGGTCCTGTCCATCAGCCCAGGGCCTCCATGAGCAGACCCCTGCCTGAGGGCTGGAGATGATGCCGCAAGCACAGGTGGAGGAGCTTGGCCAGTCAGAAGGAAGATAAATGCCTGGTCAGTCCTGAGAAAGGGAAGAGGCTGTGTATGAAAACCCTTTAATCTAGCAGTGAAGAACAGGACAGGAACCGGTGGCTGGCAGCCACAGTGAACCATTCTGGTGGGAAACAAGGCACAAATTTAACAGCAAGGGCAGAGGAGACAGAAGCTCCCTCAGGAAGGATGGGATTCTCCGTCTCTTTGTGCCTCGAGGTCCAGGCCGGTGCCTTCTCAGAAGGTGCTTTACTCAAACCAGCCGCTGGGTTCAGTGCAAGGTCTGGGTTGGAGTCACTGACCCTGGAGGTCTGGCCTCGGAGCCTCAGCACCTGCAGTTCAAAGCAAAGGGTCCTCGAGGGCCCTTTTTTGCTGATGGGAGAAAGCTGGCACAAGGGCAGCACTAGCTCACACCAGTGGTAGAGCTGGCCTGGGGTGGGGGTGGACGCAAGGGGCTGTTGGCCCTGTGGAAATGGCCCTTGGGGGAATTGCCATGCATCTAAGGGGGCTTGCTAGACCTGAGAAAGCACTGCTCCACCACTCGAGCTGCACTGCCTGGTGTGGCAAGGGCTTGGAGCAGCCTGTCCTTCAATGCAGCAACACACGCGGTGATACAGAAAAAATGTTGCCCACGCTCGTGAGATGGGGAACTGCAGCAAGGGCTGTAGTGACACAGGAGAGGGTTTGGGGCTCACAGAAGTGGAGTGAACATGGGATCCCAGCGTGATGCTGCAGCTGAGGGCATGGATATAACTTACCACGGGCAAAAGGGGTTGGGGCTTTCCCAGGCATCAGCCACTGCTTGTCTGGGTGTGCTTACTGCACACGAGGCAGAGGCTGACCAGCCTCACCCCTCCCAGCTCCCCCTGTAACTGGTAAGTTGTTCATACATCTGCCCCCTGAGGCAAGCGCAGTCCTCCCACAGGCAGGCGTCTCTGGCTGCTGCGACACCATTAGTGGCACTGGGTTCAGTGCTGGACTCTGCATTCAGAAAGCTGGAAAGGGTTCAGAGCTGCAAGAACAGTCCAAAGTCTGGAAAACAAACCTCACTGTGACAGGGAGAAGCAGCATGTTCTCTTTGGTGTGGATAAAGAAAACAGAAGGGTGTGGGCTTTAGGTTTGGACAGCAGGCAGTAGGCCTGTGCGAAGCAACAAATATTCGCTTTGGATTCAGATTCAGCCAATTTGGTGATTCGAATTACTGTCCCAGTTCAATTCAGCTGATTCGGATTCAGAGATTCAGCACCGATTCGGCCATAGACTATAATGGGGAATCACTAAAATACCTATAACTTTGCCACTGTTTTGCAGATTCAGATGAAAACAGCAGGGATGGTAGGGCATGCAGCCTGCCAAGTTTCAAGGAGATAGGTACAGGGGTTCTGTGAAAGTGCCCCTCGAACTGTTGAAAGCAGAACTCGTATCACTTGTGTGTGTTAAGGCAGAGCGGGATGGAAACAGCAGGGATGGTCCCTGCTGATGGAAGGGAACTCGGAGAAAGATCAGTCACTGGCCAGCTACAGATATCAATATCAGGGCAGCCTTCCCCCCCTCCCAGCCTTTTCTATATACAGAAGATCACCCCACCCCCCTCCCTCTTCTCAGTTTCTGTTTGCTGCAAGCCTTCCAAAGCTCTCTGAATCAATTTGGACCTTTTAATGGATCTCCCAATTTGATTTGGATTTGGAGATTTGGTCGCTGAATCGGGCCAAATCTCCTCCAAATCAAATCAGCTACTGAAGCTTTGCACAGCCCTAGCAGGCCGCTCTTGGGTGGAACGAGATCCAACAGCTGGGCAGAGACTAAAGCCATTCAGACCAGCAGGAAGGCACATGTTTGAGGGAGGGTGAACATCTTGCCCCGGTCACAGTGACTCTACCATGTGGAGTCCCAAAATCCACACCCAATGGCTGCCTCAGATCAGCTGTGGCCCACACACGAGTTCTGGGGCTGCAGCCAGAACAACTGGCTGAAGTTCTCTGGCTCGTGTTATGCTGGGGGACAGATGGGATGATTGCCATGACCGCTCCTAGCCTGCAGTAGGATCTGTCTGTTGGGAGGGAGATGGGCTCACTGAGAGCAGGCTCTCTTCATCTGACCCCTCCCCAGCGCGGCATGGAGTGCAGACCCAGACACTTGTTTTGCCCCATGGCTCTAGCTTTGCTTTGGCTCCCAGACCTTGGAGGCTGCTGTTGCAGGGAGACATCTATAGAAGTGAGTCCCAGTTTCCCTCCTCTTGCTGGAGAACGGGGGCAAGAATGAGACACTGCAGGGGGCGGCCCCTGCCGAATGCCAGGAGATGGGCTGGTCCCATGTCTGTGGGGGACAGGCTCGAGGTCCAGAAGCTAGGTCCCAGCAGGGAAGAAAGGGAGGACATTCCAGAGTGCGACTTTAATTTTCCTTCCATTGCTAACACAATGTGCAAGTCCATCAGTACCCATGTGTTTCAGTTGCACTGGCACAGTGTCCTAATAAACACCCCTCCTAGGCCTTGCTTCCTCCGTGACCAGCACAGAGTCATAGCAAAGCCAGGCTGGCAGGGCCCCCAGGGGGTCACATTCAGTCCAGCTTGCTGCTCCAGGCAGGATCCTCCCCATCTAAACCACCCCAGACAAGGGCTTGTCCAGCCTGCTCTTAAAAACTTTGGGAACAGCCCTTTGCCCACTGGCAGAGCACTGCCGTGCTGCTGGACAGCCGCACAGCCTCTGCTGGGCCTGTTTCCCCAGGGGCAGGAATGAAGGGCTAGCTGTTTGCACGTGATCCTTCACCATCGTTAGCAATTCCTGGAGAGTTCAGCAGAGCTGGGCTAAGAACATGTGACCCAACGCACAGGTCCATTACACGGAGGCGACGGGACAGCCCTGTCTGGACCGGGTGCTTGCTTTGGGCCTATGCTGGGCTAGGGCCAGGCTCTGGAAGGGAAGGATTCCTCCCTGTAAAGGACATTTTACCTCCCAGTATTTCACATCTGAGCCAGCTGCTGGCACCCAGCTAAGGGCTGGTGTCTGCCTCAAAACCTTGTGACCTCAATCCTTAACCTCTCACATCAGCTTGTCCCTGCTACATGTTCAGGTGTGTGGCCAGCCCACCTGGGTGGTACCCAGCCAACAGAGCTGGGGTGCAGGATGCTTTGGGGAGCTGCAGGGGCCAGGAGGCAAAGGGGAGCAGCTGGACTTAGACCGGTGCAGCTGCCCCACACTCAAGGGAACCTGAGGGCCTGCTGTGGCTACTGCAAAGGGAGTGAGACCAGATTTCTCTGCAGTGCAATGGCACTGAGATTTCAATGGCAGGTGTGGCCCTGAGATTCACCTCCCAGCATCTGGGTGCCCCTGAATCACAGGGATCGCTGCCATGGGGACCAGTGCTCTATTGCTGTGGGCAAGACAAAGCCAAAGAGTAAAGGTTCAGGGAAGAAAGAAGCTGCTGCTGCTGCTTTATGTGGCCTGCTCTTGAAGGGGGCACTATGATATGTCCCTGGCAGGGAAAGCTGGAGCCTGTAGTGTGCACAGAGCGTGCGGCCCGTCAGTGCCAGGCATGGATCAAAGAACAAATTCCCTTGTAGAGTCAGCAGCGTCAGTGAGAGGCAGGTGGGACTCTGCCGGGTTGGGCTGGCCCTGCCAGTGAACTCAGAGGACCCCACGACAGTCTGCACTGCAGGACCCGAGTCTTGCTACACGATGCCCTTCCTCAGGCACCTTGGCTTGCGGAAGATGCACCAGCCCAGCAGCAGCGCACCCACCAGCACCAGGGAAGACAGCACCATGAGCCCCACATAGCCGGCATGAGAGAGGGGCCGCATCAGGGACTGCTCTGCAGGGATCATGTTGGTCAGATTCAGCATATAGCCCAGAGTCCAGCCTGCATCACTGCTGCCAATCTGGAAAAGAGGACATGTCGCAACTGAACCCCAAGGGCTACCCAAAAGGCAGACAATGGGCTGGGGTAGAGCAAGGGGTCTGAAACAAGGTGTGTGTGTGCACCAGGCTAACACCCCTACAGGGAGTGGGTTGCTGTATGGGATGGGTGGTGCCACAGGCGAAGCGAGGCAGACAGCCGCTGCATACGTGAATACCTTTCCCAGGAACTGGATCTGCTGCCACGTCTCCAGACTGAACCCATAGCCAGTTTTCAGCAGGGAGATGATGTAGGTCCCTGAGAAGCAGTATTCACTGAGGTACTTCTCCTTTACCTGGGGATATGCTGCCTTCACCTGGAGGAGGAGCAGAGGGGGTCAATCACCTGCTGAGACCGCCAGGTTCATACAGGTCCGGCTTACCCTGAGGCATCGCTCCATGCACAAGGGGCATCTCCCGGTTCCTGTTCTACTGCCAGCATCGATCTAAGAGGGCTGGAGGCTGTTACCAGCTGTACAAGACTAGGGGAATACGCATGTCTAAACAGACTCTGCGCGGGGACCCCTCATCTGAAGAGATACCGGTTAGCTAAACTAAGGCTTGCTTCCTGCAGTCCTGAAGCTGGCAGCGGCAGACCACAGAAGTTATTCATGCTGGAAATCAGAGTACAGCAGACCCCTGCTACCATGGCTGCCATGAAGGTGAACTATCAAGGGAGCACGAGTGGGGAGCACTCCAGCTGCAGGGCTCTGTGCTGGGGTCCTCTGCACCACTGCAGGACACTGCTGTTGCTGATGGGCACCACCTACCTCAGACCAAGGTCTGGAGCAGAAGTTCTTCATGGTGCTTATCGCGCTATTCAGCGGGGCCGGGCTGCTCTCTGCTGACAGGTTCAGAAAGTTCATCACGAAGTAGAATGCAGAAAATGCCTGGAAGGGAGAGAGATCTTTGCTCTAGCTTGGGCAGCCGAGTCCTAACCCACAGTGCATCTCAAGAACATGAGACCTCCTCAGTGAATCAAGGTGCTTGAGGCAAACGGTCCCAGCACGCCATCGTACTCTATACATGTGGGGGCTGGGAGGAGGATTTTGCAGCCATGGTAGTTAGGATTATGGGCACCAAGTTTTCACCCTCCCATAGAGGCTGCATGTGGACGAGGGACCCAGTGTTCACCGTTTACTATTACAGGCAGGCTTGGTCACACTCTTTGTTCTGAAAGCAGCTTGACACTTCCCCTCAGATGACCCAAATTTTCAGCTGCTTAAATATTTAGCAAATGTGGCTAAATATCATGGGCTGGGAGTCTGATTTTGAGGGGTGCAGGAACCAAGGATGGATGGGGTGGGAGTGGGCACAGCAAAACCATTCAATGGTTTCAGAGAAGGTGCGAGGAAGGTGTTGTGCTTGTTTCTGGGTGTGCGACCCTCGGACACACTCTGCTCGGGAAAGGCTTTGGCAGGAGCAAACACCACCACGAGGCTGTGTAGCTAGCAGGTCTATTCATCTTGCAAACCCAATGACATGGCCTTGTGGGGACACAGCTATGTGGTGTCTGGCATTAATAGCTGAGGAAATGGGTCGGTGCCCATTGCCCTGGTGCCAGCAAGCTGAGCAGACAAGCACAGGGAGCTCAGTCTAAGCAGGCTGGTGATTCATACTCAAAACTAGGGATCGACGGAGGCTGAGGCCCAGCGTAGCCTAGATCTTGTCCATAAGGTGAGGGATGGCTCAGCTCCAGGCAGGGACCTGAGCCAGCACACAGCACAGCCAACACTGGCTCACGGGCACAACAGCTGCCTGCCGCTCAGGCCTGTGATGGGCAGTGTCAATGCACGCCTCGGTCCTTGCACACGGGTTCTGACTAAGCCTTACAGGGTCTCTCTGTACAGCAGCAGCCTCTCTGCACAGCCTAACCTCGCACCCAGGCCCGCACCGCCCCCGTCCCATTCACTGCAACATCCTGCTGGCAGCCCCACCTGCCTGCATCCATGCAGGACCCCGCTGCACAGAGCATTTCTCACCTGCTGCTTCAACCATGGCTCTCCAAGCATCGCTCCAGGGGCTCCCTCTTTTCTATTGTACCAAATGCTTTTCATTTTTCAAAAGCTCCTGCTGAGCCCCACCCGAGCTATCATCGGTCTCTCTGTGTCGGGGACAACTCCCTCCTCTGGTCAGCCCTTACTAGCAGCTTCACGCACCCACCTGTTACACTTCCTAGCAAACAGCACATTCATGCTCTCTCCTGTGCTGTCCCTCACTCTTGGACAGAGCCCCCCACAAACACCTGCAAGACTCCCTCGTTATCCTCCTTCAAACCCTTCCTCACACCTCTCCTTTGCCACGACACCTGCAATAACCCATGGCTGTGCTGATCCTCCATTTGGTGGACCAAACGTCGTCTCGGTGCTCTGAGCTCCCCGTGCACATGAACTCTCCACTTTCTTCTGCCTTTGGCTCGGATCGTAGCTCTTTGGAGCAGGGACATTTTGGCAAGTGTCCATCAGGGCTATGCCTGTACCTAGGCATCCTTGTGGTCCCCAGCAAGGGCACAAAGGCAGAGCAGCTGCCACCCTGCCATTTCCTGCAGCCAGCCGAAGCCTCCAGAATAGGGATGGAAAGCAGCTTAAGGAACTCATACAGAGAATGATAGCTACTGCAGGGCGAGGGGCTGCTCAGTCCTCTTGGGGCGTGTGCCAGCATGAGTGTCCCTGGAGGGGACTGGCTCACAATGCCCTCTTCCAGGTGACGGGTGGAAGACATGCCAGCTGCTAGTACCTGTCAGACAAAGGCTACAGCAGGGCCCTCCTCAAACCTGACAGCACACCTCGCAGCCAAGTCTGGTGCGTGCCACTTTACGAGTGGGCACAGACTGCTCCATGCAGCAGCCCTGCAGATTTTGGCTACAGCATGTCATGGATCCATGCAAGGAGGATGTCTAGACTCTGGTATGGGGAGCCTGGATAAGCAGGGAGGGAGGTCCATTTACCGGCTGACAGCAGACTGCATGCACCGAGTAATGACAGGCCAGTCTGGAAGCCTGGTCCTGCCAGCATTGCCCTGCTGGGCCTGGGGCTGCCTGGAGCATGCAGCACCCCTGCCTGCATGGATGGCGGCATTCAGAAGAGCGCAGGCAAGGCAACCAGCCTCAGCCAAGCTCAGGCACCATTTGTGGACCATTTCACATGAAGGCCCCAAGTCACCGCCTGTATGAAGTGAGGCCTGTGGGAATCACCGCAGGCATGATGCTCGCTGCTCTTCTGGCTGAGACTCTGGCCTCTGGGGAGAGATGGCAAAGGGTCTGCTCCCAGGGATATCCTCCCAGGGGGCTCCTCAAAGCTGCAGAGGCCACAAGGGTCCCACACCGGGCTGATAAGCCTGCCTGCGTCAGGCCCTGGGGAAACAGGTTCAGGAGGAGGAGTGGGAGTGGCTGTGCCAGGGGGTGGCGCATCAACACTGCCGTGGGGCAGGCCTGGAGCAAGGACCCAGCCTGTCCCCATCATTGGTACTGGCCTGCACAGCAACGAGCTGCCACAGCTGCTCTGGGAAACCTCTTCCACTCAGAGAGCAGGTCCCGGTGGACACCCCCTCCAAGCCAGGTTTCCCTGAATGGGCGGGCATAGTACCTCTGTGCAGTTCCCACCCAACCAGTGTCCAGGTGTGCAACTGGAACAACACTGGGTTTGGCTGGCTGCACGTCCCTGGTATTGGGACATACCTGGGCAGCCTGGGATGTCTGTTGTGGGTCCTGTTAACCAGGCTGCCAGCTACGACCTTCTCAGCCAGAGGATGAACCTGGCCTGGTCCCACCCAGCTTTGGCAACTGCATGGGAGATAAGCAGAATGGGTGGGAAGGTGTGAAGCAGGACTGGGCTCCACAGCAGACTGTGGTACGGTGCTGGAGTATGAATTTCAGGGAGCTTGGCCTCAGACTGGAGTCCTCAGGGATGTGGTACCCTGGCACTAAATAGCCCGTGCCCCAAAAGGGCAGATGCTCTAGAGTCACTTGGCCTTTGTCACAGATCCCAGACCTTCCAGTCAGGAGACCCAGTGCACTGTGGTCACCAGGGCCATAAGCCGTGTCTCCGACTTGGCCCCTTATAGTGCTATGTGGCTCTTCCTTGACAGTCTCTTTCAGTTCCTCCTTGCACTTTTGCAAGAACAGGGTCACCTGGTCCTACATGCAGAAGCTGCACTTGGTGAGCGAGGACTGCTAGCTTGTGACTCGGAAGAAGAGGCAGGCTGAAGAGCATGCCAGGGAGGTCTTTGGGGTATCCTCTGCAACACGGCCTTTCCTTGGGCTGCAGAAAGAACCAGTGACCCGTGGTGGGATGCAAAGAGGTGTTTGGAGCACTTGGTTGGGAAATGGGGCATTTCTCCACTCATTTCTGGCTGGAGGGAAGTGAGACAGCACCCTGCCAAAAGCCTGCGGCAGATCCAGCATGCCCTTGTTCTCAATTCCTGAAGGCAGGGTAAGGGCCAACAGGAACATTTGCTAGGGGTGCATCCTTCTCCACAACAGCAGCAACCTCTCCTGGGATTCAGGCTAGCACAGGAAGGGCAGGATTCACAGCCGATACACCAGCCAGCCTCCTCCTGCCCCCATGCTGCGTGGGTGGCAGGTGTGAGGGACGTCCCCTGCCGGCTCTTCCTTTTTTCGTTGTTGTTGTTGGGTTTTTTTCTTTTTTGAAACAACCAACTAAAACCATCAGTGTTCATTCCCAGTGCCAATGGGGTGGAGGACGTTTCTTCACTAAAGCAGGGTCTGAGGCCCCGACAAAGCTGGGGCCAGTTGGACACAAGCCAGGCTCCACCTCAGCCACAGACAGCGAGGGGGAAGAGAGCAGGGCTCTGGCCCTTCATGCTACACAGGAGCATGAGGTGGCTCACGCTGCATGCACAGCCCCCCGGGGCACAACATAGAAGTCTCCAGGCTCACATGCATCCTCCAGCGAGCCCCACACCAACACCAGTGCCTCGGTGTTCGCTGTGGCCAGGTCCGAGGCACCCGTCCATGAGTCTTGCAGTTCTCTGCCCACATGATACGTACAGGAGCATTTTGTATGTACATTTATAAACAGCCCCCACCACAAACAGCTTCCTCTTCTCCACCCAGGGCCGTGTCTTAAACCAGGCCCATGCTTATGGCTCCTGCTCTACGTGAACACGATGGACTAAAGAGATTCGACAAAAAAACCACAGACTCACCCCAAAGTGCCCTTGTAATGGAGGCAGGAAAATCCCATTGAAGGAGCATTTGGAGTAAGGACAAGAGGTTTTGTTGAAGAGTTCCTCGATGCGGGTTTGGCAGGCCTGATAATCCCCACTCCCCACAACGTGGAGCTGGGGGAACGCGAGGGACTGCTTGTAGTTAGCTGTACAGGGGCTTGCATAGAGGTCACGGATGCTCACGTTCCTCTCGTAGCCAGTGTGAAAGCAGGGATCCTGGAGCCGGCCCGTCTCGGCGTTCTGCAGGGAACACACCCAGGACATTACGCTCAACTCCAAAGAACAGCGCCACCAGGAACAGCGAGAGCGGACGGATGTGAGGAGATGGTGCTGATGCAAGGCACCAAGACCTCCCTCTGGAGAGGAGATCAGCATTAGGCCAGGACCCAGGGGCTGGGCGCTGGGTCCTACCCCGTCACGAGCTCCCCATGCCACAGTTCACCCCAAATCAGCCGCCATTTCGAAAATGTCGTTCTTAACCTCTCTGGCCCTCAATGCCCTCTTTAGATGATGTTTTCTCCTCCGCTGTTTGTGGGGCCCAACCTCTGGCTACGCTGGCTGGGCCACCGCGGCATGCGCTAAGGCAAGATGCCACCGCTGGGGAAGGCTGCAACATCTGCGCTGCAACCCCAGATGCTCTTACCTGCAAGTCTCTGACCAGCTTCATGCGCAGAGCCTGGTCCTTGCCGTAGCACAGGAAGCTGTGCGTGTACACGTTGTAGCTCTTGCCATAGAGGCGGAAGTGCAGTGAGTTTTCTTGAGACTCGCTCTGCTCCTGCTCTGGCACAAAGGTGATCTGTGTGGAAGCCCCACCGAGGTCCAGGGCTCCAACCGTCTCCTTGATGGAGGTCAGCTTGGGTAGGAAGTTCAGCCAGCCCGACTAAAAAGAACAGACGTGTGAGAAGGCTGAAGGGTTTGGGAGAAAGAAGGAGGTAGGATGAGGGCTGGGAGGAGAGAGCAGAGGGAGAAGAGACCTGGGGTATGGCCTGGGGATCAGGGCAGGACAAACTGCATGTTGAACACGGCAGAGCTATGAAATGGGCATTCAGAAGAGAGAGCAGATGGGCCAGGTCTGATATAAAGCCCGTGTTCATGGGGGGCTGATAAAGCTCATAAATATGTTATTTGATACATTAACTCCAAAGAGCCCCAGACACTTCCCAAATGCTATATAGAGGGATCAGTTTGCCAAGAACTGAAATGCTTCTGCCTCTGGGGTAGAACTTGGCAAACATTAACAGAGTGCAGCAGTAACTCGGGGCAGGAAACAAGGGGGAACCCTTGTCTACACGAGGCTGCAGGGGGAATTTGAGGCACTTCGTGTCACTGCGCTGACACCAGGTGTATTCATGTCGGAGGCGTGGGCCACACTGTGCCTCCAGCCCACAAGCAGAAGCTGCAGCACTGAGTCTCCCGACCAGTCCCTGGCAGCAGGATTTAGTGACACATGCTCTGGGGTCACTACTGATCCCAAGGGAAAAGCCCCGCACAAAGTTTGGGTGCCTGCAGAAGCCCTCGGGCCAGGGATGGTCCCCGGGGACCAGCAGCTGCATTCTGCCATGCTTTGTTGATACGTTACCTGCTTGAAGCTGCCCAGCAGGTAATTGATGGTGATCCAGCCATAGGCTCCTTCCTCCTGGCCAGTGATAATCCTGGCACCCTGGAAGTTGAAGGGGGATGAGCGGAGCTTGTTCTCCACTGCAGATAGGACCTCCATCGCTACATGCCTGTTGTCCAAGCTGAAGAACAGAGGAAAGGACTGAAGGACTCTGCTCTGTAAAATCTTAGCAGCCCCTTGGCTTTGCTCCAGGCTGCTAGTCTCAGCAAAATAGCTGTGACAGGCCGGTACGGCCGAAGTGCGCACAGGCTTTGACATCCTGCATGTTAGCGACACCACTGCTCACTGCCTCACGGTCTAGCTCACCCACCCCACCCCGATGCTTGCTTATGCCTGGCAGCTGTGCCTGCCTGCCCCATTTGAGGGGACATCTTCCAGAAGGAATCAGCCCAGTGGGTGTGTTGCCAGCTGCCGCCTCACCTTTACAGAAGGCACGCCAGCCGGCCCCAGCAGAAACTCCTCCAGAAACACTCATCTGGGTGCCACCCACCCAGCCAAAGCCACCCAGGGCAGGGATGAGGATATAGCCCTGGGGGTCCTTGTCTGGCTCTCTTGTTGGCTACATCTAGGCTCTGGGCTGCCCCCTCCCAGTGTCCCTGGGCTGGGCCTGGCAGAGCACATGATCACGGTGTAAGGACAGGATGGGACGGGGTGGGAAAGAGGTGAGGGGAGGAGAGAGAGGGAACCTGGTGAGAGTGCGGGGAATCGGGTGAGGAGGAGCAGAAGGCAAGGACGACTGGCAGCAGGATCCTGGAGACGCCACCCTCCCCGACCAGGCGTTTGCCATACCTGAGCAGCCGCATGCCAGCCGTTGCTCCGAGATAGACAGGCGTCTCCTGGTGCTGTTGCTGTGGAACCACCTCCTGGGCTCTCTCCAAGCAATGCTGCAGGGAGCGGCTAGCGTTCTGCACAGCCTGGGAATACCCCGAGATGCCTGGGCCTTGGGAAAGGAAGGAGGGGCATCAATTTCTTGCTCTCCAGATATCACCCTATGCACCACTCCTGCTTTCTACTACAGCAGCAGCAATATCCAAGATCCTGTTAAACCCACCCGTAACACCTATCCAAGTACAAACAAGGACTCATCCCACAGACTGCTAAGAATCCCATCGCAAACGTGATAAATGTACTAGGCAGGAACCTTCATTCCCATAGACCAGGGGTGGGCAAAATGCGACCCGTGGGCCAGATGAGGCCCACCAGGCCATGCTATCCAGCCCATAGGGCCCCTAAAAAATTTAGAAAATTAATATTTATCTGCCCCTGGCTGCCTATCATGTGACCCTCAAAGGCTTGCCAAAACTCAGTAAATGGACCTCTGCCCAAAATAATTGCCCGTCCCTGCCATAGACCCTGCCCTACAGACCCGTGACCTGCAAGGGTCACATGCATGCCCACAAATATGGGGAGAGAGCAGAACATTTGTGGAAAAACCCTAACCCAGAGAGGGACCCAGTACAGCACGTGAGGGGCAGCAAGGAAGCTAGGTGCAGTGGAAATTGTTAAGGAACTGCACGCACAGCAAGCTGCGGCAGGAACTAGGAACAGCACGGGACAGAGAGCGATGACTGGATGCTGTAGGATCAGGCCTGGGGGTCTTAGGGGAAGCCGCCAGGCCACAAGGGTCCCAGCAAGACCCTGGCCTGGAAGGATGCTAATTTGTGTTGCATCCCCACTGGAGCCTGAACCGGAGAGCCCCTGGGACACGCAGCATGAACAGCCGTGAGCCTTAACTGGTTCCCTGAGGGTCCAGAAGGAAGAGCCATGGTTTGAGCTGTAACCAGAAAGCTGCCGTTTGTGTTTGCAACCACACCCATTCTGGCTAGCTCCAGTAAAGTGTCTGTTACCTTTAGCCATGGTTGTTAGTGCCCACCTGGACTAGCATCAAGAGGGCCTAGCAACAACAGCACCTTCACACCTGTCTGCATTACAGCATGTGCTACTGGTACGTCAGTAGCTCGGTGTGCCACAGCACTGCCTAGTTCTCACTGCTGCAGTAAATTTGCACCCCGCAGGCACCACAGACCTCCCCTCGCTGCCCGTGCCTCACTGCACCATTGCGATGCCCCTTGGTATAGCCACCTCCGCATGTAGTTACACATAGTGCAGTACCCAGCTCTCCTCATCCGAGCAGCAGAGGCACCGCTGGTCAGCAGCTGGGTTAGTGATGCACACACAGATCAGCAATGACAGGCTTAGGCTCATTTGCAGTTTTTAAAAAAACAGACTCCAAATAGCAACTTAAAAACCAAGCCAAGCCCTTGGGTCAAGCAGCCGTGACAGCCCCTTCCCCCTACTCACCCATCTTGGAAATGCATGGGCTTGCACTGTGGCCTCCAAATCAGCTGATTTCACTTACTAAAGGATTTTTTCCAGCAAAGTCACTAGTAAACTTGTAGATGATGTAAAGTTGGGAAGTGGTAAACAACACCAGGAACTGCTCAGGTCACAAAGAGCAGTTGGAATTGCCTGGGACGAAGGGCTCATCTGCACAACATGTGTTGTAATGCAGTCCGATGTAAGGGCACACGGCCAAGTCTTGAGGGTGCAGGTCACATGGATAAAATGTGGGTTAGGATAGGGACTGGGGTTGTGGTGAGCTCCCAATGCCATGGGGTGGGTTAGAGGGTGACAGCTACCCTTGGATGTGTAAGCAGGGTATAGGTGAGCTGGAGTATACAGCTAGAGGTGACACCTCCACTGCAGAGAGAGATGGTTAGTCATGTTGGCTGAAGACGGGCAGAAGGAAGGGAAGAAATGCACCTTACAGACTAATTCAAGCAGAGAGGCATAAACCCATAAGGCTTATGCAGCAAAGTAAGCTGTTGTTTATGGAAGCTTATGCATCACTGATTGAGTCAGTCTATAAGGTGCAAATATCCAGCCTTCTACCTCTAGGCATGGTATCAGTAAGACTAGTAGTGGGTACTATGTCCATCTCTAGTGTCTGCACTTTGAAGAGACACTGAGCAATTGGAAATGGTCCAGATAAGCACTGCAAGGGTGATTCAGCTGAAGACCTGGCTCTCAGACTTTGAGAGCCTTAAGAAACGTACTGTATTTAGTTACCCAAAGGAAAATGAGTTGGCCTTGCTCTACAGGTGTCTACAGAGAAAAGAGATTTCTGGTAGCGAACTGATCTTTAATCTAGCAGATCAAGGCATCCTGAGATCCAGTGTGTGGAAGTTGAAGATGGATACATTCAGACTTCAAGTATGTACAGATTTTTAACAATGAGGTGGGTAACAATTGGAACAGCTCCCTTAGAACCACTTGAAGTCTTTAAAATCAAGACTGGATAATTTCTTGGAGATCGGTTGTAGCTCAGACAGAACTTCTGGGCTAGATGCAGAAATTACTGGACTGATATATGGAGAGTTAGACTAGATGATCTTAATGGTCTCTGAATCATGGTTCCTGCCTGCCATTGCATTTCCCATAGGCATTTCCCATAGGCCCCTCTCTAGTTGAAGGTGGAAGACCATAATAGCATTAGTCCCAGGCAGCTCCCGGGAACGTCTCAAACATTTGGGAAAGGATGAGCTCTGCTCCAAAGAGCTTAGAAAGCAAGGCCACATGCTTTGAGAGCCAGCATGTCAGGGGTGCAGAGTGAAGGCATCTCCATCAAAGTGTTCGACCTCAGATTCAGCCCTCCCAGCTCACCGCTCCCAGCAATGTCTCTCCAGTCAATAACTGCACATTCCAGGCAAATAACGGGCTATCGGTGGCTGGTCATCTATGATGAAGGTCAACGATTCAGCTGAGGATGTTCTATCTGCTGTTTTGTGCCACGGAAAGTCATATAAGCAGAGACCCAGAGGAATCGTGCTGTGCAGAGGCAGGTCTGCAGGGACGTGGGGATAAGAGCTGCCTGTAATGGGAGGCAGCATCTCATCCCGTTTAGCAGGAGCTGGCCAGGTTTAAGTCAGTCGTGTGCTGCTCACCACCCACCCACCCCCGAGGCAGATGGCACATCCCCATCAAGAAAGGAGGGAAATGGGACTGGATTTCTGAGAAGGAGGATCCAATTTGGTGCAAGGACTGTTTAGAGCAAATCCCAAACATGCCATGAAGCATTCGTTGCACTGCCCACTCCGCGGAGCTCCTTCCCCTGCTGTACTACTGGCTCTTCCCCCGGCCCCCGCACCCCAGCCTCCGCGGCCCTCTGCCCCGCAGTCTTACCTTCCACTTTACACACTTCTACCTGCTGCACCACCCCAGTGTCATTCTCCTTCTCTGCTGGCCACGCGTACACGTACAGGTTAGTGTGAGACGAGCCAGCATCCAGCACAATCCCGTACTGTGAACAAAATGAACCGGTCATTTCCCCTGGGCTGAGGCAGACAGCAAACACTCTCCAGCAGGGCTGGACAGTGGCTGGGCTGGTGCAAAGGGAGCACTCGTAAGAGCAGCTGCGTGACAGCAGAGCTGCGTCAGGACGGTAACAGCGAGGGCCTTCAGGAATACATCCTGCCGCTTGCCTTGTCCTGCGGTACGAAGTTCCCATCAAAGCAAACAGAGCAGCTCAGTCATATACTGATCACTAGGTGCATCCAGGGGGAAAACTGCCAATCCACTGCATCCCAGAAATCAGCTTGTTTTTATGAGGACATTTGAAGAGGGGGAAATTGCTGAGGTGTCGGGAAGCATCAGGGGAAAAGAGCAAGACCCGGTGTGCAGTTGCATGTATTGCAGCTCCCTAACCCCTGCCCCTCACCGGGATGTGCTTTCTCCTCCCAAGGCCCCTCTGCAAGGTACCTTAATGTTCTTTGGGAGCCACTGGTTCTGGGTCACTGCCACGGTGATTAAAGCGATCACAGCCAAAACAAAGAGGGAGCCCAGGATGAGCACAGCCATCTTCGGTTTGGCTGACGCCATCTTCGGTTTGGCACCTGTGACCACAGCAAAGAGTGTGTTAGGGACCACAGAGAGCCCTGGACACTGCAGCCAGCGGTGCTGGAGCAGCTAGCAGTGCTCTCCTGTCCTGCTGCAGCCCTGGCGTCTGGCAGCCTGGACCAGGGAACTGAGCAGAGGCAATGGTGAGACGCAGCAGACACAGTGGGGACTGCAGATACAGGGCAGCATCCGGGAGTGTGGATACTGCAGCAGCCTGGGTGCACCTGTCCCTGCACACTGGCCCTCATGCCACAGCTGAGGCAAGCCCTTGTCAATGAAACAGGAACATGAGGCTGGGAATGGAAAAAGTTCTGGTTCTGATGGCGACTGCCACTCAGCCACCTGTGGATGCAGCCTTCATGTCACCGCAGAGCAGCGCGCCCCCCACCCAGTCCCCCAGAGCCAGCCCCAGTGACTACCCGTTCCCCTCTGTCCTGACCCCAGACCAGCCATAGACACACACATGCCCCTGCCCAGTCCCCCAGGCCTTCCTGTCATCCTTCCACCCCTTGGTCTGGTCCTCAGCACCAGCTTGTCACCGTTCCCCGCCCCGGCCCGGCCCGGCCCCAGGCACACACAACCTTGCCCAGTCCCCCAAGTCAGCTCCAGTCCAGGCACCCTTCGGGACCCCCACTCCTCAACTACACTGCTCATCCTGGCACCAGGCACCCCTGGCTGAGGGTCCCATGCCCTGGGGCAACTCCAGTCACCCTCCTACCCCTGATTCCCAGTCTTTCCAGCTCTGCCCCTGGACTGGACTTTCATCCCTGGGAATCTGTGTGCGGACAGTGAACATTATTGAAATCCCCTCTGGTCCCCTTCCAAGACGTCGCCACTGCAATGAATACTCATTTCTGCTGCACCCCAGCCCTGAATACTTGTTCCCCCCACCCCATATCCGCTGTGGGGGACCTCTCAGAGGAAGCATCTGGCCCTGGCTCCTCCTGGCAGCAGACACAGGTGGAGTTGGCCTTGCTGGTGGCCCCGAGCTTTCTCTGTGGTGGCAGTAGGCTCCTTTCAGGGCTGTGGCAGGCTCCCCTCCATCCCAGCTGCCAGGGATGCAGCTGCCAGACCCGCATGACTTGCAAGCACTCTGCTCACCCCCGTCTAAGGAAACCTCCCCCTGTAAGGGCAGTGCTGTCCCCTGACACTCTGGGACTTTCCCCATCAGCTATTCCCCCAGAGGTGCAGATCTGGGAAAGCGGTACATGCCCTTGCCCCCATACCTACCCAGAGTCCCAGGAGGCCAAAGCACAGCCCTTGCACTCAGAACTGCCAGTGTCAGTGAGAGACTTTCATACATGGTCATGGTCAGCACAGCCAGCCCTCCCTTGCCCCCCCAGCCCAATGTTGGAGCCCAGCCCAGCTGTGCAAGTATGAAGCACCACCCTCCCAGATGCTGGAACCCAGCCCAGCTGTGCAAGTATCAAGCATCACCCTCCCAGATGTTGGAGCCCAGCCCAGCTGTGCAAGCCTCCGCTTCTAATTTTGGTCTCTCTGTGTTTTTGCCGGGGCTCCCGCTGGCTCCATTCAGACATTGGCTCAGGTCTGGAGCATAAACAGGATCTAAAGTCTTCTCTGGCCCCCACTTAGCTATCACTGAGCATAACTCTGGCAGCCATGGCAAGGCTGGGCGATCCCACAGCCGCACATCTCTGCGCTAGACAGATTGCACCAGGACGGAGCTGCACTAACATAGGAAGTAGCCAGGGAAAGCGAGGGCTCAGCACTGTCTCTCTTCCCGCACAGACCAAGGGCACAGGGCAAACGAGACTTTTTCCACACAGATACCACATCGAATCGGGGTCTCTGAGAGGATCAGAGCTCAGGGGAACAGCTGCCTGCCAGGCACATAGCCACAGGCCCATCAAACAGAGCAGAAGCCAACAGCAAACCACATCAAGCACAAACCGGAAAACCAGCTATCAGGAAAGGCAGCATGTGCTTGGCAGAGATGCCCTCTTCCAGGACAGGCAGACATGCATTTCAGGGTTATCTCAGGACTCAGACTCATCCACCGGAGCTGACACCAAGCTGCAGAGGGAGGGGGCTTCCAGCACCAGTGCCAGCATTTTGCCCAGCATCAGCTGAGGTCTGTTCTAGGCCCCCGACACCCAGCTCCAGAACCTCACTCCTCAGAGAATTAGAAACCTCTTTCTAATTTCCAGCCTAAATGTATTCATAGCTGTTTATCCCCTTTTATTCTCATGCCATTCTCCTTCAGCTTAAATGCCGGTAGCTCGTCCCCCGGTAGGTACTATCCTCCAGACATGTGTAACTGCAGACCTAGAGATAAGCAGTCACACACCATTAACAAACATTTATTGCCCACGAGCTTTGGGGAACTAGGGAGCAAGGCTGAACTCCACTGAGCCCTGCCCAGGGTCTGGGCAGCCATGGTCTTCCTCCAGCGGTGTCACTGCAATGGCTGGGAGCCAACAAACCGCCTTAGTTGTACAGGCAGAAGGCATAGCAGGGTGGCACCTTAGAGACTGACTGGCTTAGAAAGATGCAAGCGTTCACAGGCAACAGCTGTGCAGTTACTGCTAGGCCTGCAGGCCGGGATGCAGTCTGCAGCAGTCCTGAAACCCGCCCGACCCGATGATAAATGTCTCAAGGCTGAGGATGCCTCTGAAGAGGGAGCTCTGCAGACAAGCCGAGAGCCTGGGAACACTCTGATGGCAAGGGGTTCGCTGCAACCACATTGCCACAGCAACGCGCCAGGATTTACCTCAACCGCTGCCGCAGGAATCCACGAGGACGCGCATCGGCATCCCAGGGATTCCTGGCATTCCTCAGCCGTGAGCTGCCACGGCGGCCCAGAGCTGCACTCCACCCCGCCGCACGGCCCTGGCTGAGCAAACGGAGCCTCTGTCCAGATGAAACCTAAGTGGATGTGACACCATCTCCAGTCCAGGGGAGGTCTCCAGGCCTGGCTTTGGCCCCCACAGCCTCTAAACACTGCATGTAGGCTGGTGTTGCCAATGACCTGGCCATGGGGATCAAAGCCCTCAGGTCCCAAGTTCACAAACATCCTCAATCCTCAAGCTGAACTTGCCACTATCAGCTCCCCGCCTGCGCTCTGCCCCTTGCCTCCCTCCCCGCCCGCCTTCCTCTCTCTGTCGTGCTTAACCTCTGTCAGCTGCCTCCACTCACCCCTTCCAAATGCCATCCAAACCACGCGTCTCTTCCTTGGACCCACCCTGACTTTCTGGGTACATTGTGCAGCAAAAAGTGAAACAGTAAACCCTTCTGAAAGGTGCACGCACGCACACACACCCCCACGCATGCACACCCACACAGTGTTGTCTTAGTCAGTCAACACCCAGGGGCACAACCATAACCAGGGTAGCTCACACCACTTGGACCAAATACCTCCGGGGTCTGCAGGCTCACCTGCCACTTCTGCTTCACAGGTTCGTTTGCATTTGGAGGGTGGGGGTCAATTTGCAGCCGGCCAGGCCAGATGTGAGATCCCTGCAGTGAAATATCAGGATCCTGTGGCAAACACGGCTGAGCTGCACGTGGTCTTCGCCCTCAGATTTAAATGGCCTTGGCTTTTCAATCCGGGTGTAAAACCCTGGTGCTGCAGACAGATGTCATGTAGCAATCCAGGAGGTTCAGCTTTTCCAGAGGAAGTACGTTGCATGCGAACCTCGCTGGGCACAGCCTGTCGCAGCCTCATGCTTCTCCCTCTCAAGGACTGTGCCTGTTTCTTGGGGGCCCTGACTGCGTGCCCTCTCGCAGCTCTACCTGCAAGCATGAGAGCCTGCGGAGCCATGCTGATGTGGGCCAGTCCGTTGGTCACCGCCTCAGTCCCCTGCCACTGCAGGCCGCTAACAAAGCCAGAGCAGCCTCGACTCCACAGTCCCATTTGCTGCCACGAGAGCTGGGCTGGGCCTGGGCTGGGACAGAAGGGGACGCTGCTTTTCCCTCTTCTCTCCCGGCAAGTGCGACAGATGCCAGGGGTCCTGGGACACAACAAAAATCCCGTCCCAAATTTGTGTGGGCAGATGCTGGGTCTCTCCGACTGCCATAAATCAGAGCTGATAGTAGGGCGTAGGACCCACGGTATCAGCACAAGGCTCCTACTAGTTTTCTGGGCAGTGCGTGCCTGGCAGTCCTCTAGCCCCCAGCTGACCACAATAGAGGCTGCAGGGCCCTGGCACAAAGCACTGGGCACTGCCCTGGCCCCTTTCCTCCTTGCGTGGGCTGCGCAGGCTGGAAGGGGACACAGCCGGGCTCTGTGCACCGTGGACTCCCGCGCGCCTGCTTGTGTTGGCAGGAGGAGGAGGTCCGTTTCCGGTGAAGTGTCGTCATGGAGGTCACAGACAGGAATTCCCTGCAACCCAGCCAGCACCCGCTGACAATCTCCCCCATTCACCACAGCATCGCACTCCTTCCGTCCGGAGAAGTTCTCACCGTTCAGCCGCTGCTGCCGCGGCACAGAGCGCTCAGCCTGTCCAACAGCAGCTCCGCTCTCCCCACGTGTGCGCACGGCACAAGCGAGACCTCAGCCCCCACCCCACCGTGGCAGCCGTGCGGTGCAGGGCAGCCCTGTCCCCGGCAACCCCTGGCTGGCATTTTCCACCCCCAAACTGCCCTTGAACTCCCAGCCCAGTAATACATAAGATCCCAGGAACACAGAGGCAGAGGGGGCCCTCGGGCCATCCGGTCAAGCCCCTCGTGTTCATAGGCAAACATTAACCTAGGGAACCCCCCAAAACCCCTTTTGAAACCTTCTCACACAACAAGATGCAGCGGGAACACAGTATAACACCCCAGAGGGTAAGGGAAGAGGAAGGGCAGACAGAGCCAATGCCAGAACAGGGAGCAAGCTGCTGGTTCCCAGGTGCTCAGAGGGTTATACAAAGAGGACCATGCTCCATGCTACAGAAACCCTCACAGTCTGCGCCAGCCTGACCCGGGGGATAATTCCTTCCCAGTTCCAAATCCGGCGATCAGTCTGACCCTGGGCAGAACAGCAAGACCCTCTGTGTTTCCTAAGTAGCAGCAGAAGAATCAGCAAGCCCTTAATATCCCTCTCAGCCCTAGCTATGGCCAACGTCTCAATGCTCCAAAGGCAGGCAGCCCCAGCCCCTCCACCCCACTCTCCCCAGAAAGCAGCCGCATTCACAAAGAGAAAAAAAGCCTTCCTTTTCCCAGCGGGGATGCAAAAACCCCTAGGCAGGAGATTGCCAGACATCTTCCACACTACAAAAAAGCTCCCTTTATGCCACAATCGGGGGATCACAACCCTACGACTCTGCAGATCTCACACACTGACTGCTGAGCCAGAAGTCCCAGGTCTAGCCAACCGTCCATTGCACAAACACATCTAGTTCAGTCTCAAGGCCAGGCCAATTCTTTGCCCTTGCCACTTTGTTTGGAGGACAATTCCAAAACTTCACTCTGCCAATCATCAGAAATCTCATTTCCCATCTGAATTTATCCCAGGCTGGTTTTCCTGTCTTAAAAGCTCTTCATCCTTAATAGTCACCTCACAACTGTTCTTGTACAGAGGCATCGTATCCCCTCTCAGCCTCTGCTTGGCAAGCTGAATAAACCAAGCTCCTTTAATCTTCTTTCCTAAGACAAGGTCTCCATGTCCTTCTTTGAACTCATCCCTGTTTAAGTTGGTCTTTTCTGAACACCGGCAGCCAAAGCTGCAAGCAGCATTTCAAATGGGCCCTTACCAATGCTGCATAGGATGGTACTAGCACCTCCATGTGCCTGCTGCTGACATCTCACCTAACACACTTGAGGACTGCAGTACACTTTTCCCCACGTATCCTCCACTGGGGAGAGTGAAGCTGCATCTTCCACTTGGCAGTCAGGAGAGGCTGTGCTTAGCCTGCAGCCCCAGAGCAAGAGAATATTTCTGGTAAGACGACTGGCAGCTAATTCATTGTGGCCTCTAACCCCACTTTATTCAGGTTCACAGTCAACACCCCCTGTGCTCCCCCTGTCCCAGGATTCACGGATTAAAGAGAGCTCCAGGCCAGATGAGCCCATGGTATTCATCTGCACAGGGCACAGAAATACCGAGCATTAATTCCTGCTTCAAATCCTGTCAAGCCCCACTCAAGCCAACAGCCAGCTTTGACCTGGTCAGGATCTCTTTAAAATCAACACTGGAAGGTTTTCCCTAAGTTTCCAGTAATGGATTTTCTGAATTTTGACTAGCTTCAGCTACTGGATCCAATTACACCTCCCTGCTGTACTGAGAAGCCCTTTATCAGAGTTCTCTCCCCTATCTAGACACTCACAGCCAGCGATCAAAACACTCTTAAATTGTCCTCTGATAAGAAAGTTCCTGCAGTCCCTCACTATAGAGCATGCTTCCAACCTTACAGTCAGTGTAATGGCTCTTTTCTGATCCCTCTCCGGTTTATCAACACCCTTCTTGTCTAGACACAGAGCAGGCACAAGACCAGGAGTGGTCACAAACACCGTGCCAAGCACAGAGATAACAGACCATGCCTGCTCCTACTAGAGGTCTCCCTGTGCGTGCATCCAATGGAGCTCAGCTCACGATCCATTCATTAGCTACCACCACCTCCAAATCTTCTTCATCACTGCTGTTTCCCCGAGGACGAGGACGCAGTCCCCTCCATATTGCAAGAGTTGCCTGCATTCTTCGTCCCCAGACACATGACCTTGCATTTGGCTGCACTGAAATGCCCATTGTTTGCCTCTGCCCAGCTGACAGACCCAGCAAGACGGCTCTGCATCAGGGGCCTGTCCTGACTGCTGTTTCCTATTCCTCCAATCTGAAAACTTTGTTTTTTCCTCCCAAGACGTTGATAAAAAGCATCACATTGTGTAGGGCCAAGAACTGGTCTGTGAAAGACCTTGCTAGAAACACAGAGTGGAGCAAGAATCCCCCATGCATCATCACATCCTTTGTCCGTTTCGTGAGCCAGGTTTTAATGCATTTAATACAGGGGTGGGCAAAATATGGCCCGCGGGCCAGATCTGGACTGCCGAGCGATTCCATCCAGCCTGCGGTGTGTCCCTCGGCCCCACCGCGCCCAGCCACAGAGGGGAACATGGATGTGCAGCTGGTCCCAGCGCCCCGGGCGCGGAGGTGAACCTAACAATTCTCCTGTTTAGATCCGAGATAAATTCCTCTTCCTCTGTCAAGGTGAGAATCCCTTGCACTGAATACAATGCCCAAGCTACAAGATGGCTGTTTTCAAATTTTAGAACATCAAAGGATTTTTTAATATGGACAGCATGAGACCCTGCCCCTCCCCCGGCATTCGGCACTCGCCAAAGCCCACCGTGACAATGTGCCCGCTCTCCACACGTTCCAGCAGGTGTCTGAGCAGCTGGTCACCTCATCCACTAGCATGGCTTTCTGTTCTGCAACACCCACGAAGCAGAGTCCCTGCTTCGTGCTTGGTCTGCTCATCTCAGACGGCTGCAACGAGTAAATGTTATTGCTGCTCCGACAGCCCGGGGGCCTCTGGGCATCCCCTCCCAGGAGAGGCCAGGCCTGTGCATCTCGACACCCTCTGCTGCCTCCCTGATCAACAGCTGACCCCTTCCTCTGAGGAGCGCCCCTGCGGGACCTTCACTCTGTTCCAACTCAAACCATGAGCCATTCCCAGCGAGAAAGGTCAGGACACCTGCTAGCAAACGAAGCCTTGGACAGGGCAGAAACCAATGTCCCTGCCAGAAGGTGTGCAACAGGGAGTTGTCACGGACCAGCACAACCCAGAAGCTATGCGACTCTGGGTAGCATCCCTCAACCCCTGCCACTGTCGCCTCTCCCAGCCCCAGAACAGTACGCTGTCTGTGTGATTGTCCACCCCTTCCTTTACCTTCCCTTCCCCCATGAGGCAACCTCACCTGCCTTAGAGAAACCTGGGGCCACAAGATGCCTGCAAACTCCATGGAGCACAAGGGCTCCCAATGTCTAACCATGCCAGCAAGTCTTTGCTTACCAAGAAACTCAGCTACCCAAAGTGCCTTGGGCAAGCCAGCAGAGAGCAGCCCATTTCCAACGCTACAGGCCACAGAGAAGGGACTGCACAAGCACGGTGGGGTCAGCGGAAACACTGCAATATGCAGAAGCACATAAACAGCTTTCTTCTTCAATTTTCAGTTCCCATCAGGACAGGAAGCTGCAGCAATCTGCCCACAAAGCTGCAAGCTGGATAAGGGCTGGCCTAGCCTGAAAATAGCATGAACTGTAGGCACAGTTCCCTGGGCAGCTCGACTCCTGACCTCACGAGCATACGGGGATGGAGTGTACCCGTGCGCCACAGCCGTGGTGCCCGTCGGTGCAGGGTAAGGAAGCTGGGCGCTGGATTCAGACTCATCTAGCACATTCTTCCCGGCCGGGCATTGGCTCTTGCCCCTCCCAGTGCCAGGCCCCTCCGAAGCCAAGCGAGCTTCTCTCCCTCAACGGGCACGGCAGAGACTCACTCTGGAGGAAGCCCCGGAGACATCCCCCTGCCACTAAACAAAGCAAACGGCCACTTGTGAGCAGAGCGGGATGGCAACCTGACCATCCCCATCTCTGCGCATGCTGGGACCAGGTGAAGGCTCCCAGAGCGCAGAGAAGCCTTCCCAAGTCAAAGGCAGGACAAGCACCACCAGCCCGCACTCCTTTCTTCCAGTGCTCGGCATTTATACAAGTACCCCCATCGCACAGCACAGCTGCTTTCTGTCTCTCTCTCAGGGATGCCTCTGTCCTAGGCTTTAAAAGAGCAATTATCTGATCTCTCAAGGTCAGCTTCAAAGTTGGGCTCCATGAATCATGGAGAAGTGTTCAGGTCATGGTCCTTGGCATGAATATTAGGCTCTGTTTCTTGTGCTGTTTCCATTTCCATTGCAAATAACAGGAAGCAAATTATTGGGTGGTATTTGTAATGAAGAACCAGTGGGAACAGCCAAGGACAAAAGCACTTTGTAGGGCAGAGGCAAAAAGGCGCATCTGAGCAGGAAAGGAAGAATCGCGTCACAGAAGCTCAGAAGATAAAAAAGCAGATTATGGGAGGAAAAAAAACAATAGATGAATTAGCTTGAAACATTTCATTTAAAAAGTCTTTGCATCATCAAGAATAGAGTGTGAGCGCACCTTCCTCGGGCTCAGGGTCAGCTGGGGATTGTATTTCCTGGGTGGAACGAACTTGTGAAGGAGGTTACGTGCCTGTTGAAGATCAGCGACCTACCACTAACAGGATGGGTGGAAGAGAGCTCCACATTACCCAAAGTGCTAGCATCAGGACGTCAGCACAGGAGCACTGAAGCTCAAGTCTGATATGCAGTGTCTTTTATGAGACGCAGGCAGGGGCAGTGAGACCTAGGGAGCCAGGGGACATAGCAAAGGGTGCGCTGCAGGTCTGGTGTAGGAGGAGCTGCTACAGAGCTGCCTGCACGCTGCTCATCACTGGGGCATCCAAGCAACTGAAGACCTGGATGAAGCTTCCCTGAAGCTTGACGCTGTTGGGACACAACAGCCAGCAACATGTTATGCCCGAGTGATCCGCCATGCTCACCAGAAAGCAGGAAAACATTCAATGCCCCAAAACGCAACACCAGCACAGGCCCCTGCCAGGTCACGGCTACAAAACGCACTGTGCTTTCTGCAACATCTGCCTCCAATTTCCTGCCTTGATTAGTCTCCTGCTTGGTCCATCCTGCTCAGAGATGCAGTTCCACATACTCCAGACCAAAGTCATAGCAGCACATGGTGACTGCAGCTGGACAGTGCTAGAACCAAGCGAGCTGTAGGACAGACCATCCCGGGAATGCCAGCAGAGACGAAGACCAGCTAGGGAAAGGGCTCAAGGGATTTCTAATGCAGAGCCAAGCTGCTGAATAATCCTGTCCTGGCCCAGCCTGGTAGCAGGGATAGCCCCCAGCAGCCAGGGAGCCTGGTCCAGGGGAACGGCAGGCACAGATTTGTACCCTCCCCAGCCATAGCACCATGCCTTCTGGCTTCCCCACAAGCCCCTCAGGTCTGCGCCAGAATAAGACTGTCCCTTGGCTGAAGGAGGCCCTGGGCCTGGGTCCCAGAGGAGCCTGGATGCCAGATACTATCCCACAGCGCAATGCGATGACAGAGGCTCATACGTGGATACCCCGCCCTGCCTCCGGCAGGAATGACAGGAATGAGAAGGGCAATGGCAAGCAGGCCTGGGGCAGGAGAGCTAAGACACGCTTCTCAGCGAGTGGGCTCAGAGAAGACTCTGGACCTTCAATGGCCCAGGGACTCAGCTGCTCTGTAAGCTTGTCCTGTGAGTTCGAGTGCCGCGTGATGCCCAGGCAGCAGGAAACTCTAACTTATGCTGGGACTAAGCTGGATCTAACCGCTGCCAGAACTGGTGGGTACAACCATGGTCTTGCTCCACTTTCTCCTACCCCGCACTTCCAGCACCCAGTGAAGCTCAGCTGAATTCAAGATGTAAGTTTTCTGCTTTTCTCAAAACATGCCCAGATGTTGTCATTCCTCTTAAGGACCAGCCACAAGACCCAGCACAAAATAACAGTGGGAGGCGGGCAGTGCCATGAGTGGTACCAGGCTGCAAAAGGCTTTGCAATTGGATCACATCCATCCAGACACGGGACCCTACTGCAAGACTTTCCCCTACTACAGCCAGAGGAGGAAAGGAAAGAAAGAAAACTACGCTGCACCCACTCGTGCTGACTTATGCAGAGATCCCCATAACCACAGGAAGGCAAAGAGCTGGGTGAGCTGTGATGAGCCCCAGCACAGACTCCTACAACAGCCTGGCACAGTCACGATTTCTCCGCCCTCCACCCCCAATTAATTAAAAGCTGGCTGTGATAGGAGCCCTGTCGTACAGGTTGAGAACTGCACAAAAGTCTGGAAACCAAAAGCAGCTGGCAGATGGGGCAGGAGGGGCAGGGGATGGCATTAGAGAAACTCTGGTCTAACGGCTTTAAGGCAGACATGGAAAAGGAATTAAAAGGAACTGTTGCTTTCGCAACATTTCACGGGAAGGAGCTGCCCACGCAGTGCAGGCAGAGAAGGAAATCTTGTTCTCGCACCAGACGACAAAGCTAACCTATTTAACAATTTCTTTGCCTCCATGTTTCTGAGCAGGGACAGGGACATCCCCCACACCGGGATCCCCGACGGACCCAGGGAAGGCACAGCCAGGCCCAGGGTCAGCAAGAACCTAGTCAGGGAACATCTGGAGGGGCTGGACGTGTTCAAATCAGCACATCCTGCCGATCTCCCCCCCACCGAGTGCCAAGGGAATTGCAGAGGTCATTGCGGGACCCCGGCACGGCTCTACGAGCACTCGTGGTGCTCTGGCGAGGTGCCGGAGGACTGGAAAAGGGCCAGTGTGGTTGCCATTTTCAAAAAAGGGAGGAAGGAGGACCCAGGAAACTACAGGCCTGTTAGTCTTACCTTGGTCCTGGGGAAGCTTTTTGAGAAAGTTATCCTGGCACATGTCCGCGAGGGGCCAGAAGGGGAGATCATGCTCAGGGGCAACCAACATGGGTTCATTCGAGGCAGGTCCTGTCAGACCAACCTGGTGGCCTTCTACGACCAGGTCACACAATCCTTGGATGCAGATGTTGCGATGGACGTAGTCTTTCTGGACTTCAGGAAGGCCGTCGACACTGTCTCTCACCTCATTCTCATTAAAAAACTCCGGGACTGTGGTG